>NC_135329.1:201985059-202288090 GCF_023851605.1 Tamandua tetradactyla
CCACTCGTTGTTTAAGAGTGTGTTGTTGAGCCTCCATGTATTTGTGAATTTTCTGGCACTCCGCCTATTATTGATTTCCAACTTCATTCCTTTATGATCTGAGAAAGTGTTGTGTATGATTTCAATCTTTTTAAATTTGTTAAGACTTGCTTTGTGACCCAGCATATGGTCTATCTTTGAGAATGATCCATGAGCACTTGAGAAAAAGGTGTATCCTGCTGTTGTGGGATGTAATGTCCTATAGATGTCTGTTAAGTCTAGCTCCTTTATAGTAATATTCAGATTCTCTATTTCTTTATTGATCCTCTGTCTAGATGTTCTGTCCATTGATGAGAGTGGTGAATTGAAGTCTCCAACTATTATTGTATATGTGTCTATTTCCCTTTTCAGTGTTTGCAGTGTATTCCTCACGTATTTTGGGGCATTCTGGTTCGGTGCATAAATATTTATGATTGTTATGTCTTCTTGTTTAATTGTTCCTTTTATTAGTATATAGTGTCCTTCTTTGTCTCTTTTAACTGTTTTACATTTGAAGTCTAATTTGTTGGATATTAGTATAGCCACTCCTGCTCTTTTCTGGTTGTTATTTGCATGAAATATCTTTTCCCAACCTCTCACTTTCAACCTATATTTATCTTTGGGTCTAAGATGCGTTTCCTGTAGACAGCATATAGAAGGATCCTGTTTTTTAATCCATTCTGCCAGTCTATGTCTTTTGATTGGGGAATTCAGTCCATTAACATTTAGAGTTATTACTGTTTGGATAATATTTTCCTCTACCATTTTGTCTTTTGTATTATATATATCATATCTGACTTTCCTTCTTTCTACACTCTTCTCCATATCTCTCTCTTCTGTCTTTTTGTATCTGACTCTAGTGCTCCCTTTAGTATTTCTTGCAAAGCTTGTCTCTTGGTCACAAATTCTCTCAGTGACTTTTTGTCTGAGAATGTTTTAATTTCTCCCTCATTTTTGAAGGACAATTTTGCTGGATATAGGAGTCTTGGTTGGCAGTTTTTCTCTTTTAGTAACTTAAATATATGATCCCACTGTCTTCTAGCTTCCATGGTTTCTGCTGAGAAATCTACACATAGTCTTATTGGGTTTCCCTTGTATGTGATGGATTGCTTCTCTCTTGCTGCTTTCAAGTTCCTCTCTTTCTCTTTGACCTCTGACATTCTCACTAATAAGTGTCTTGGGGAACGCCTATTTGGGACTAATCTCTTTGGGGTGCGTTGCACTTCTTGGATTTGTAATTTTAGGTCTTTCAGAAGAGTTGGGAAATTTTCAGTGATAATTTCTTCCATTAGTTTTTCTCCTCCTTTTCCCTTCTCTTCTCCTTCTGGGACACCCACAACACGTATATTTGTACGGTTCATATTGTCCTTGAGTTCCCTGATACCCTGTTCGAATTTTTCCATTCTTTTCCGGATAGTTTCTGTTTCTTTTTGGAATTCAGATGTTGTATCCTCCAAATCACTAATTCTATCTTCTGTCTCTTTAAATCTATCATTGTAGGTATCCATTGTTTTTTCCATCTTTTCTACTTTATCCTTCACTTCCATAAGCTCTGTGATTTGTTTTTTCAGTTTTTCTTTTTCTTCTTTTTGTTCAGCCATGTCTTCTTCATGTCCTCCCTCAATTTATCGATTTCGTTTTTGAAGAGGTTTTC
The DNA here is from genome assembly GCF_023851605.1 of Tamandua tetradactyla. Lineage (NCBI taxonomy): Eukaryota > Metazoa > Chordata > Mammalia > Pilosa > Myrmecophagidae > Tamandua > Tamandua tetradactyla. The sequence continues at coordinate 201,986,732 of NC_135329.1, forward strand.
CATTTCTGTTCGTATATTCAGCATTAGTTGTTTCAGCTCTTGTATCTCATTTGAACTATTGGTTTGTTCCTTTGACTGGGCCATATTTTCAATTCTCTGAGCGTGATCCGTTATCTTCTGCTGGTGTCTGGGCATTTAGTCAGATTTCCCTGAGTGTTGGACCCCACAGGTTGTAAGATTTTTCTGTGAAATCTCTGGGTTCTGTTTTTCTTATCCTGCCCAGTAGGTGGCGCTCGTGGCACACGTTTGTCTACGGGATCCACCAGTAATAGTTGCTGTGGGTCCTTTAACTTTGGAAAACTCTCGCCGTAGGGGAGGTTTGGCAGCCGAAGTGTCTTGGAAGAGTGCCAGCCGGCCCCGGGGTCCGAACGCGGGGAGGGTCGCCGGCCGCTGCAGCACGTGGAGCGCCTGACCAAATTTCCTAGTCGGCCCGGGGCGCCAAGCGTGGCGGAAGGGCACCAGCTGTCGCAGCCCGGGAGAGTGCACTGTTCCCAGACGGACCGGGGAGTCACATGTTTGGAAGGGATCCCCTGGTCACCGTTCTCCGCAGTCTGGGGATTTCCGACCCAACTCTCTCAGTTGGTCCGGGGGGCCTCGCGTGGTGGGGACGCCAGCCGCCGCGGCCTGAGGAGACTGCCTGCCCTATTCTGCCAGCTGGCCTGGGAAGGAGGAAGGGAGGGACTCCAGCTGCTTGCCGTCCCGCCCAGGAAAGCCCGCGTCCCTCGGTGTTCTCACCGGAGCTGGTTCTCCCAGAAAGTCAGCCATTCCAGGATGGGGTACGCCGTCCCTTTGATCTCCGTCGTGGCTCCAGGAGCTGCTCTGTATTGTCTCCACTCCCCCAGTAGCTGTTCTGGAGGAGGAAAGGTGAGGGCGGCAAGGCTGTTGAGGCTGGTGGCGGAGGAGCAGTTGAAGGCGGAAGAGGGGAGAGGAGGGCGGGCCGGCGGAGAAAGAGAGGGGAGAAGGAGAGCGGGCGGGTCGGCTGCTGCGGGGCATGGGCGCCGCGCGGCGGGCCAGTGGAGAAAGAGAGGGGAGAAGGAGGGCGGGCGGGTCAGCGGAGAAAGAGAGGGGAGAAGGAGGGCGGGCGGGTCGGCTGCTGCGGGGCATGGGCGCCACGTGGCGGGCCGGCGGAGAAAGAAAAAAGATGATACTTTTTTATTCATTATGCCAATATGTGTCTTTTGATTGGGGATTTAATCCATTAAAATTCAATGTTATTATTGTAAAGCCACTACTTACTTCAGCCAGTTTATCCCTCGAATTTTATAAACTGTATCTTATTTTTGCCTTTCTTTTTACACTTTGAGTTACCCTTACTGATAATCTTCATTTCTACAGTCTTCTATCTTTTCCTTTCAACCTGCTGAACACCCTATAGCATTTCTTGTAGGGCAAGATTTTTATTAACTCTCTCAGTTTCTGTTTATCAATCAGTAATTATTTCAGTTAGGTATGGGTTATAATTCCACAATTTTAAGTTTACTTCTAGCTGCTCTAATATACTGGAGACTAAAAGAAATATCGATATAATGATTCAGCATTCATACTCATTTGTTCAACCCAACCTTTTCTGTATGACTCCACCATCACCTTTGATCTTCCTATCCCACTGTTTAAGGATATTTGGAGTATGCCCATTCTAACTTTTTTATGTCGGAAGGGATTGTCAGTCATATGGGATAGGGAGATGGAACCAGTTGAGGTTCTGGAGAGGCTAGGCCCTCTACGTTTCAGGACTTTTCTGGTTAGGGACATATCTGGAGATTGTAGGTTTCTGGAAAGTTACTCTAGTGCATGGAACTCTTGTAGAATATTATATATTGCCCTAAGTGTTCTTCAGGATTGGCTGGAATGATTTTGGGGTTTGGAAAGATATCATAGGTAGCAGTGTCTAACTGAAGCTTGCGTAAGAGCAACCTCGGGAGTAGCTTCTTGACTCTGTTTGAACTCGCAACCACTGACACCTTCTTTGTTACACTTCTTTTCCCCCTTTTGGTCAGGATGGCATTGCTGTTCCCTTGGTGCCAGGGCCAGATTCATCCCTGAGAGTCATCTCCCACAGCACCAGGGAGAGCCACAGGCTTTTTCTGCTTGCTCTTCTTAAGTGGCCCTTTCCCTGGTATTGATAGTTTCCTTATGTACATGAACTGAGCAGTATCCAGCTGAAGACTCAGGAATAAACTTGGCAGAACTCTGGAGCTCATTCTCTCTCTCTGCAATTTTCTCCTTATTCTTTCCTGGAAAACTTCAGGTGTCTTATCCTCCCCAAACTTCCGACTCTGTCCTCTCAACACAGAGTCACCACTGCGTTTTGATTGTACTCTCCGTCCCTGTACCATGGTCCAGAAATCTCAAGGCAATGATCTAGGGCCATTGCAAAGCTTTGTTTGTTTCCTCCTTCTCCAGAATCACTGAACTACACTGTCTATTGTCTAATATCTGAAAACCATTATTTCACGTATATTTTTTCCACAACAACCCAAAAGTTGTTTAAAACTGGAGGACAAATTTGGCCCTTTTTCTCCATCTTGGCCAGAAGCAGATGTCTAGCTATTTACTTTCTGACACATTGCTGCCTCTTCCAGATATTATAATTTGGTAACCAAGGAGTCTTAATGATTGACTGCACTCACAATTCATGTATAAATAAGGCCACATACTAAAATGCATTTCTTTTCTTAAAAACCTCTTGCTACTTTCAAGAAAATTTAGTGACCAAACTCTTTTGAGAATAAGTCTATAAACATTTTCATGTTGAACATCTGTCTAGATTTCAGTAGAGTATTTGGATCTCCAGGCTTGATATAAAAAAATAAGATTATGTTTCCATTTGCAATTCAAATACAATTAATATTACTTACAGGGACAAAGTCTGAAATCATCTGAATGAATTAAATGTAATCTTTTATGAGTGTGGAACAACATATAGACATCTCAAATTTGGGCGCAAATATCAACTGTGCTTACAAATCATTTATATGTATGCCTGCAAATGATCAGCACAAACAATTAAGACAATGCATTTAAGAGACAAAGGTAAAAACATAAACCCATAAGTGTTTTTCTGGTGTATTTTTTTCCCATTTGGTCAACACACAGTTTTCAAACTGCTAACTTAAATTTGTTTGGAAAATAATTATGCAGTTTTACAACTTTTGTTCAGGGATTTCCTAGCTTGTTTGTACTAAGAAATGTTTGAGACAGATAACTGGTGCCAAGTTTGAGGGGAATGGGGTGGTATTTTGACCCAAATCAGGCACATTTTAAAAAAAGCTGGGACTTGTTGAAAATGAATCTAATGCACATATTTGGCTCTGAGAAGCAACAGTTCATCATGTCAACCTTTCCTTGCTCAGACACAATGTTCTTTGATGTATCCTGAAAAGTCTATTTATGCTAACATTCCACTTTGCTATAAATAGGATTTGTTTCCAGAATTAATGGTGAAAACATTACTGTCAATTTGATGAGCAGTAAGTCTACCTAGACACAGCTATATGAGCCGTGTTTGATGATACAGAGGTAGGTAAAAGGTCAAGTTCAGAATCAAGTCAGACCATCCTAAGCTGTGCAGCAGGAAGCAAGCTGAGTGAATTAGTGAAAATTATCTTCTAAAAGAATCAGAATTAATTATGAAACCATAGGCCAACTTAGCACTCACAATATTGTAAATATCTATTTCAACTTAGAGAATTAATAACTGTGAAAGAGATGTTGTACAATAATACCTTAGTTAATAAAGCCATTGCTGGTAGCCAAGGTTGGCAGAGTGTTCTCCCTGAAAGTATCTGATACCATATCCTCTGTGCTCCCTGCTTCCCTGCTTGCAATGATTAATGCCTCATTCAAAAAAATGTTTAAAGGAATAGGCCTGTGCTCATTTATTACCTTTTTCAAATATGTAGAAAATACCTAATGATAACATTTTTGTTAGCTGTGGTGTGAGAATTATGTATTTACATCTAACACTTTTTTTCTGTAAACGGGGATTACTTAATTATATAGTACTCTCATGCAAATAAATTAAATTTATTTTAAGTATGAAGAACATCTTTTTAAGTGAAAGTTTTATTTACCGTTGCTGAAAACATATATTGGGGGACAGAATTACCAACTTTTTGATCAGGAATTGTGAAAATATCTCACATACAGTTTAAGATTTATATATTTATACAAATATACACAAACATTTCTTTATTTATGAATATAGGATATAATACATAATTTAATAAAGTAATATGATGTAATACTTAAATTTTGCCTTAACATTTCTAGTGAATATATAATTTGAAAGGCAGAATCAAAAAGGAGGATTCTGAGAGTAAACTGCTTAGTTCAAATAACCTAAGACCTTTTATGACTATAATTACACAGTGGAAAATTGGCAGTCATTAAACCGTGGGCCTAATGTGAGTTGGTATAAATAATTGTATGTTTATATAGCCCTGCTTAACAAGGCTACTTTGGAATATACCATTTAAAAAATGTAAAATAAAAAGTAAAAACCCAAAGTAAACTCAAGCAATTATAGTAATTAATTCAGTAATTAAAATCCATGTTGATCTACAAATGATCCAGAAATATTCTTACAGATAAAACCAATACCACAAGTCAGCTCCTTTTTAAACATATAAGAGCACTAATATTTAAAAGCATGTGTATTTGTCCTAGCTATTCCTTAAGTTTGTGAGGTTGTATGGCATCATGAGCTACTACTGAACAATTGGCCTAAGTGATAATTTGGGTCATAAATGTATTGCGATGTTACTGTACATTTTACGGTGAAAGAATTTGCAAACCAGTTTCACATATGTTTCCTCATTCACTTTCCTCACAAATCACAGGGGACCTGTCCACTCAGTTACTGTTATGCCCATTTTCCAGATGAGGAAAATGAAATTTTGGCAGGCTATGCCGATCCCAGATTATTGGGTTAATAAGTAGCAGAGGTTAGTCAGGATCCAATCATCTAATCCTACCATTTCGTTAATGAAACCAGACACTTGAAACAAAATAGGTAATTCTATTATACCACTGTCATCATCTAATTTGTACTTCTTACCTGAATTAAATGGAAGAGAGTGTCTACTTTTCTGAATGGTTTTGATGAAGGCCCTCTAAGAAGGAATTTGTTCATATTTTTCAGGATTTATTCACGATGACACAATTTGAAAACTGGCTTCTTTTTGGTAAGTATTGTATATTTTGCAATTATAAAACATTTTTTTTTAAAAGTCAGACATTGCTTTCATTCTATGTGTAACCAAAACAAAACCATCCATGAGCAACTCCGGAAATAATTTACAGTCTTTTAAAAATGATGCCACTTTATATTCTGACACCTATCCAGCAGAAAAGGCAAAAGAAAACAGATTAAACAATTATAGTGTGTCCTTTGTTTCCTCCTGTGAGTCTTCTCATTTGAATCTGCCTTTGTTTTATGTACATACAGCTCCAGACACCAGCTAAGACTCAACCTTCTGACACTATCTATTTGCCAGGAGATGCAAATTCAAGACCTGAAATCTAATATGCAAAAAAATCGAAAATAAATGTGTCAAGGAATTTAGCACAAGCAGCACATAAGGGGACACCTTCATTTCTTAAGCTATAAAAGGCAAATGTCACTGTTGCTGCATCGACCAAACTGCAGTAGAGAATGTGTTAACTCCAGATGCTGAGCCGGGAGCACCCAGACTCTGTCTGCAGACTGCAAAGTCTGGAAACACCCAAAATTTCCATCTTGGGAAAGAAATGAAAGGAACTGCCTCAGGACTCATTCATAAGAATGAGTGACAAAACGAGTATTTTGGGGATTTAAAATTAAAAATGGAAATGCCCAGGAAATGCCTCTCTGAGTGTGGCAAAAGGACATTTAAGCCTAAAGGTTAGAGAGCCCCGAAGACGTGTTGCGTATCCTGGAATTGAAGTCTGGAAGCTTCTAAGGGGACAATCAGAATAGGGAATTGCTTCCCGAATTTTGAGACAGGTTCTAACTGGTGGAAGATGACTAGCTTAGGTGGTACACGGACTTTGCTTTCTTTTTTTCTATTATGGAGTTATGCATTAATATATAGCAAGTGCACTGAACTTGTGAGTTTGAGGGTAATTAGGTTGAAAATAAAATTGTTTTAAAATGTTTATTTGAGGAAAACAGTAAGTAAATAATAGCTCAGATGATACACTGATTAGGGCAAAAATTCTAAAGACGGTACTTAAATAACAGGTTGTGGTGGTGCTGCAATAGATAGCTCCATCCTTGAGCAAGGCAGTTGCGCCACCCTTCCCTTTGCTACCCTGCTCTGGAAACAGAGGGTAGAGAAGACCCGCCCTAGCTCAATTCACTTTCCAGAATCAGGCCCTTCCATGCTGAGTGCTCCAGCACAGCCCCATATTCTCCAGTTCCCTATTTTATACTGTGCTCTTGTCTCTCTCCTTCATAAGCCCCGGGAGGGCCGGCAGTGCTTCCGTGCCCAGCGGAAGGGAAGCTGGGAACGACTGCTCCATCCCACCGAACTCCTGACTCCAGCCACACGCCCTGCCCAAATACTCACAGCGTCAGTGAGACCCCTGCCACGGAGGTCAAAATATTTCTCCCTCTAAGCACCTTTACCCTTTTTGAGCACTTCAAATTTTAGATCCTTTAGACTCACAATCTGATATGTAATAGCCCCAAGTGAGATTAAGAAGAAGGATTCCGGAATTATTTACACGGGGGTGTGTGGTGCTCTTTCCGATGGCCCCTCTCATGGTATAACCATGTGATTTGGGGGCTTTTTCAAGTTGCTGGATGGGTCTTGAGCAGTCTACACCACTGAGGAGAACCCCATCACCCTTTCCACAGTGATCGGCCTAGGGCTGGAAGGTCAAAACCAACAACTAAATGGCATTTTCCTTCCTCTGGAGATTGGTTCAGGAATATGCCAGTGACCCACTTGCCAAAGGAGTGGAGGCTACGTATTGTTTCAGGCCTCGAAGACAGAAATTAATTGCTTTTTATGAGAAGTCCAATGGAAATAATCACTTCTCCACCAGATCTAGTTGGGTTCAGATATGACGTCTGGCCCAAATGTAACCATCCTAGAGCCGACCTAAAGACGAAGCGACGCACAGAGTCAAGCAGAACCACACACTGGTGGAGAGCTGGAGCTGAAGCCAGGATAAAATCCCGGCTGGCCAGTCTTACCTTCACCGAGTGAAGGAATCCTATGTGTTAAGCCATTTCAAACTGGTTTTTCTGTAACTTGTGGCAAAACATAAATGCATGCATATGCTGAATCAGACAAAATTTCAAAAGAGAAGAGTTGCCACATCATTCACTTGAATAGTGCCTTTTATTTAGTGCTTTTACTATGCCAAGAGCCAAAATCACAACAACGCTTTACTTACCCTTACTGAATATCTACTATGTATCTGACACTCTTCCAAATTTTTTATAAGGATTACCACATTAAATTCTCCCATTTCTCCTAAAATTATTCACATTTTCCACACAAAAAAACTCAGGATCAGGATGTTTTAAAAAATTATGGGTTGAACATCATTGCTATGGCCAGGCCATCTGAATTTTTAGTAGTTCTAAATATTTTATTAAGATAAATCTTACAATTATCCTCTCTTAAAATAGTCTCATAGCAGGAATCATTTCCTAATTTTGCTTGTTGCCTGCCTTCCTATCACTGGCATCAGAATTTCACGGGCTGAGGGGTTTGTCAGTGTGGTTGATTTTATCCCCTTCTATTATGCTGCCCAGTATACAGCATAATAGATGCCCAATAAATATTGAGTGAATGACTGATGAATGAGTGAATGAATGAATGAATGAACAAACTTGCCCATGGGTATGTAGGTAATAGGTGTCACAGCTGCTTCAAAGGCTGACCTTCTTGACTGTTTCCATATTCCATATGAGCAGGGAAGCTGGGGAGCCCAGTTCTGTGCCGACTTCCCCTACCCAAATCATTAGACCCTGTACTGGCTGAATTTCTAGGGATATGGCCAGGTCATCAGCACTTTTTTATTGTCGCAGGTCATTCCCATGTTTGAGACCCACAGTTATAGACTGATGCTTCACAACAGAGAAAGATTCAGCTCTTCGGAGTAGAGACCTCTCAAAATTTCAAATTGTTCAGGTCACTCTTTTGTGGATTTATGCTTGTGGGTTTTTCAGAGAACGTTTGCACATCAATACCTTCCAATTAGCTCTTGATAAAATTGTAACCCTGCGTCCTCCACCTGCCTAATGCTTGGTAGCTTCTAAAGCACTTTCCTTTTGTAATCTCTCATCTAAGCCCGTTGCACTTCTCTGAAACCAGCAAGACAGATACCCATTTCCACGTGAGGAAGGACCGGCCTTGGAACTTGCAATGCCTCAGCTATCAGCCCTAGGGAGTAGTTGATCATCTGTCCAGAGAACCTAGTTCTTACTCTTATCTTATTTTTGGCAGCACCTCTAGTCCCCTCCAGAGTTGGAAAAATACACTATAAGCCAAATCTTTGAGACCACCCACCCTGAGCAAATGTTGAGCTGACATCTGAGTTAAAAACCTGAGCAGAGGTATTCATTGCTATGGTAACTCCTCCTGAGTCATGGTTGGCTATAACCTCAGCCTCTTGCTTTCATGGAAAATTCTCCTCTAACACAAAGCTGGCAGCAGGGTGATGTAGAGGGAGAGGCCCTGCCAAGGCAGTGAAGGAGGGCTCTGCTCCCTTCCTTTATCATCCACACCACACATACGACCCAGGTCAATGTCACCTGCCATCTCCAGTCAACGCAAGGGTGCAGCCAACTTAGGAAACTTGTAGAATAAACTCTCCAACACACTGATACAATTCCTGCTATTATATTTTATCTATTTTGAGTTTGCTTTCTCTTTTTCCTTTTACTTTTTTTCTCTGTATCCTTTTCTTCCTTCTGTCCTTCCCTTTCCTTCATTCCCTTTCCTTCCTTCCTTCCTTCCTTCCCTCCTTCCTTCTTTTCTTTTTCTTTCTTTCTCTCCCTTGCTCTCTCTCTTTATTTCTCTCTTCTCTCTCTTCTCTCTTCCTCCCTCCCTCCACTCCTGCCAGGAAGGAAGGAAGAAAAGGAAGGCTTTTTTTCTTCCTCCCTTCCTCTCTCTCTCTTTCTCTTTCTTCCTTCCTTCTTTTCCTCCCTCCCTCCCTCCTTCCTTTGTTTCTTTGGTTTCATATTTACTGGAACATGATTCTGAGATGCCTTAATTATTCATCAAATTAAAGATATTATATTCAGTTTTAATCTCTTATTTATTTAAGACCCAAAAATAAGGGGAAAAAACCTACATTTTTATTAGAGTGGATAATTACTTTATTTGGTAAGTTGTTTTAGAGATTACATTTTATCATAGATAAGTAAAATCAATTTAAAAGTAAATTATTTATAAGTTATCACAGCTTAAGTATAAACATGTCTCTAGATGGTATTTGCATATCTCTTTGACAAAAATACAATATTTAATACCAATGGGAGAAAGTTTGTATTAAAAATAGAAATTATAGATGTTTCTTCTTAACTCTTCAACACATCAGAATTATCATTTCCAGGCACAACCCAGTAGTTAGAAGTCTTTGGAACAGGAAGTTTGAGAAATACTACTAAACCATCATTTCATAAATACTCTCAGTTTGTGATAAATTTGATAGGAGTTAAAATGTGAAAATTGAATAAGAGAATATATCCATACAACATTTTTATAAATAGTAAAAGTGCCAAGGAAGAAACAATATTTATGCTATTTTTGATGTACTGATTTAAATATATATATATTGGAGAGATTTGTTGTTCCCCTTCTCCACAACATCTGGTTACATTCAAAGTGCTTAATGAAAATGATGAGCCCTGTGCTGCATTAACAAAAGAAAGTTGTACGTGCATGTACTGTGGGAGAGAATAAACAGATTACTTTCAAAAACTGCTGTGTCAAAGAGATTAATGCTGGCATAGAGATACTTTTGGGTGCAGGCTTTAATATAAGGATTATATGCATTTCTTTCAAAATTCCAATATAGTATCCGAAATAAAAGAGAACCTTTTTAAAAAGGCTACTAATTTGAAGAAATTGATAAACAATATCATCCTTTATCTGGTAATTTATTTTAAAACTTATAGGTTAATGTTTATTTATAGATCAGGTTTTGCTACTGTTTTACAGTTTTTATAGGCCAAAGATAGGCAATTGTGAGCATTTTATATGGCTCAGCCTAATGGAATGTGTATTATCAGATACTGTCCTAGTAAGAAAGATGACATAGGACAAACCCTGATATTCAAAGCAAAACAGTAGCAGCTTGACCAATAGCATTTTGAGTTTAATCCTATACTCTAGTTACAAATTATTTTAATAGCTATTATCTTGCTCTTTCGGTTTCTTGCCCTTTACCATATTACTTTGTCCAAATTAATTTCATTTCCGGCTTAGAACATTTATAGACATCAGTGTGATATATTGTGCATGAATTTAATTTTCCTTTAGCCGTAATGATTTCAGTTCTACATTGGGCATGTCTTCATAAAAACTTCTTTCTGCATCTTATTCACGTGGTGGTTGGAAAAATGTTTCCAGAGAGATAATTACATTTTATGGGTGTACTGCCAATGAAATACCCTTATTGTGTGATCTTACCTCCCTAACTTGATGTGGCATGGAAAGAGTCTAAGGAAAAATTTCATAAAGCTCATAATAGAAATTAAAGAACTAGGCCCTTACTGTTGGGTTATCTGGGGCAGACGAAACTACAGACATGAAAAAATGAAGTTGTAAGGGCAGAAACACATCTTTACACAACACAATGGAAGAGTTCCCCCCACCGCCCCCCACACCAAACCCCAACCCAGGCAGGGATCACACTCTGCTCTTTTGTGCCCTACTCTCCCACGTTACCTCTGGTTCTGTGTTCGATTTGACCAATGGCAGGTTTAGGTAAGAGACTGGAGGACATTTATGTGGGAAGAGAAGAGAGATTGGTCCCCTCCACACACGTCCTGCTTCCAGATCCTCCCCTTCTTGCTAGATTTTGGTAGAGCTTCATTGAGGGACTCCTGCTCTGTGGCTTTAAGTCATACTAGCATCTGGGAGCACTGGTCCCTCCTCTGGCCCCTTTAGTCCTAGGGCTGACAATGGCTTTGCTTGACTGCTAGTCCCTCGGTATGTCATCATCTCTTGGTTTGCTTACTCCTGCTCACGTCTCTGCAATTTAGGCTTTTTTTCAGTTAAGCACTTTGTGATATCATCTGTTTATTCACAAGATTCTGACAATCATAGAAGCCTAGAATTTTTTTCAGAGTGAGAGTCTGTAATAAGTTTTCAATACCATTTATAATATCTACAATACTGTAAGCAAGCAAACAAGCAAGCAAGGAATATAACGATATAAATAAAAATGTTATTATGAAAGAGATATGTGGCAGGAGTATATTCATTCATTCATTCATTCATTCAACAAATAACTGAGGATTCAACTGTAAATTAGCAGATAATTTCTGGCCTCATGGAGCTTAGAATATAGTAGGCAATTAAGTATTTAAACAAACAATTAGACAAGGAATTACATATATGACCATTGTTATGGCATCCCTTTCAGAGAAGTACTTGCAACAAAAAAAATAGACCATAATGCAATCTTGAGTGAATTCAGCTTCTTGGGTATCATTTATGGAAAATCCAGTCAATATCCTATTACAAGTTCAAAAAACACATGTTCAAAAAGTCTTTGAGAATACTTATGGATTCTTGGGTTTGTGCTGAACACTGGATAGTTTAAATGACAAGGACAAAGGTATTCACCTCTGTAGAGACAGCAGAGGGTAACATATTTCTCTCTAATTAATTCTTCCCCATTCTTTTTTTTTCCAACTAAACACAGCATGGGTTCAGGCATTTTGCAAGACATGTTATTAGTGTTCAAGCATGGGATGCACACCCATCTATTGGGCTGTCACATACCATATTTATACCTCAGGTAACAGCAGGGATTGATAACTACAAATAATGTTTCCATCTGTGCGTTTTAAAATTTAAACTCTAATTCTTTAAAGAAAGGCATTGTCAATTATTTTATATAATTTAAGATCAGAGTTAACTATCATCGGCATTTTTGAAGCAGTATAGGGCATTGGACACATTTGTATATGTATTTTTGGCATAGGCAGGTCTGGGAATCAAACCCAGGTCTCTGGCTTGGCAAGCAAGAATTCTGCCCCTGAGCCACCATCTCACCGCCCGGCCTTGTACTTCTTTACATAGCAGCATATATCTGAAATGTTGAAAAATACCTAACTTGGAAAATGTGTTGGATTTGAAGAGGCATTTCCCCACCTTAGTTTAAACATAAGTTTTAAAAAAGTATATGGCCAATCCAAAGGAGACACTGTCTGTAAAATTTTTAAATCAGGTATTTATCAGTGCAAATTAAACAAAATTAATAATAATAAAGGCAACTCAGCTGGCTGATCCATTAGAATAGCATACTTGCAGGCTGTCTGGTCTAATATTGAATATACCTGTTGGGGAGGTAGAAGAGAGAGGGAGTAATTGGAAGAATTTTTTGTCATCTAAAATTAACCAGAAACATTTCAGTAAAAATATTTGGGAACTTTCTTTCCAAATAGTCCAAACTGACTGAAAATGGACAGCTTGCTTTCATGTTATTTCTACGTGGAGGCTGTGTCCACATTGGACAATGGTCAAATCGACCATTCTAGCTACAATATTTCAGTCAAATGGGATGAATTGCTGAATAAAAACAAACAGCTAAAATATGTTCTACTTAATCATTTAAAGATTAAATTCATCAATCACCCAGAGAAAGCAATTGTGTATGCATGCTAATGTAACTTTTATTTTTGAAATTCCCAGAGAATTAAGTTTAGATAAGGAAGAAGGATAGAAAACATTAATTAGGCATAGCCAAGAAAAATGCAACTTTTAAGATGAGCAGTAAGTAAAATTATTAAGTGGTGGGGAGGAGGAATTGATTTTAATCTCCAATTCTGATTGGACCTTTCTTTCCCGTCATTTATTCTTTCTCACACAGGTCTCATCTCATTATTTGGAAATTAGAAGTAAAAGACAATAGGGACAAAAGGAACAAAAGGACAAAGTGCTGAGAGAAAGAAGGAGAAATGAAGCTGGAGCCTTATCCCTGAGCTCTCTTCCAGCGTGGACAGGAAATGAGGCATTTTGTCTTTGTCAGCTTGTCGCTCCCTGCTTTTTTTTTTTTTTTTTTTTAATTGCTAACACTTCAGTTACCACTGGGTAACTTCCTAGAGTCTGTTCAAAGCCTTTTCCTCCCCAAAATGTGCCTAGTTGCCTTGACGTTTGAGGCATGTCCCATTCTCTTACATGTTGGACAGAGCACTGGGGAGACTGGGAAGCTGTGATAGAATTGCGTGCTCAGTATTGTTCCTGAGACTCCTTTAAAATTTGGTTTATCTGTATTTTCATCTCCTTTATCTAGCTCAGATGATTATAATTATCGGCCACCTTCCTAGTGAGATTTTCCCTGACTGGACTGTTTAAAATCGCAGCACTTAAAAAAAAAAAAAAAAAAAACGCCGGCCACGGTGGCTCAGCGGCAAGAATGCTTGCCTGCCATGCCAGAGGACCCGGGTTCAATTCCCGGTGCCCGCCCACGTAAAAAATAAAAATAATTAAAAAAAAAAATCGCAGCACCTGTCAGCAATCCTTACTCTTCCTCTTTGCTTTGTTTTTCCTTCATCATTCTGGTCATTGTTGAACATAATATATTCTTTATTTTGCCTGTTGCCTGGCTCTCCCTTTCCTGCCCATTTCCATTAAAATTCGCGAAGCAGTTTTCATCTTTGTCTGTTATTGTGCCCGTGCATCTGGCACATAGTATAGCGCTCGATAAATATTTATTGCTTGAATTAATTAAGTAACTGTCTTGACCACTATATATGGGTCACATCAAAAGGGTCCAAGTTTGGTTGCTTCCATTTCTCTGAGCAGAACAGATAATATAATGGTTCAATCTGGAGTCAGTGTGTGATAGCAGAATTTAGCATAGATTTTGAAAACCGGATGCTGGCCTTCTAAAAGCTGAGGTTGGGACGCTGAGCCCCCATTTTCTCTTCTGTAAAATGGGAATTAAAAGTTATTAATTAACTTATGTGAAAAGATTTGATACATGGTAAAATATTATGAAACTATTGGTCTTTACTACTTAGTAGACAAATTCTGATTTATTGGAATCACTAAGGAACAGAAAGAGGGTCTGAAAACTATACCAAGGAATTGGGCCAACTGCATATGATCTACAGTGCTAATTGACTGGACATCTAAAAAAATGTACTGATGCACCAAGTATTCCTGTCTTTCTTGGATCTGTGGGTTTGGAGACTTTCTTGACCATCGTAGCTGAATTACAATAACATCTATCTTTTCTACGTCGTGCAATGATGAACTGAAATAATTACAACTTTACTTTATAAGCAGCATGCATTTTTCATATCATATAACCTATTGTTTAGAAAATGAATTGAACTTTAAAATTGGGAGAAGGCAATCATTTTTTTGATATGTTTATTGTTACTTGAGAAAAATCAGTATGGTAAGTTTATCGCCTGGAAAGAAAATTGTTATGGGACTCTATAAAAGAGCCTATTTTTTATACCATTGGTATAACACCACGTTTTAGAAATGTGTTATTTTAACATTGTAAGAGCATAAAAAGGGGACAGTTTCGTAACCACTTAAGAACCATGATGAGCTCATTTCATCTAAAGACATCTAAGAGGTCTTTAAGGAACAAAAGGGGTGGAAATGAGGGACAATAGCTGGATTTTGTTCCCTCTTGTCTGAAATCCTTCTGACCTCCCTTCTCACTTGATTCAGAGTCATTGCATGGTATTATTTCTGAGGCTCAGCCAAAAGAAATTTAGGCTACAGTAGCAACTGCAATAAGCTGAGAAGTGGGAGCTCTGTATGCCTACATTCTTGTATACAAGGAAAGATCCAGTGCCATTTGTGTTCACTAGTCATCCTGGTTCCTCTGCAAGTTAGTCTCAAGCCTGACACGAACCAGAATACCCTGCTGGAGCTGTTATTGCTGCCTAGCTCTGAATGTATTCCTGCCTCTCATCATTATTTTTGTCACTGCTTATTTTTACTCCAAAGAGTTCCTTTACAAAGCTTTTGAGGATTGAAATTCTGCCTTGTTGTATTAATCTGAATGGATGCACAATGATTGGAAGAAAATAATCTGCAGGTAGTGCTGAGAGGGTGCTGTCTTAGTTCTGCCAGGCTTCTATGACAAATACCACCCAATGGCTGGCTTAGAAACATGAATTTATGGTCTCACAGTTTTGCAGGCTAGTAGTTCAAAATCCAGGCATCCACAAGACCATGCTTTCACCCCAAATGCTGTAGCATTCTGGTGTTGGATTTCAGCAATCCTTGGGGTTCGTTGGCTTGCATCTCTGCCTCCTGTCACATTGTGATCTTTCTCCTGGTGTCTGTTCTTCTGATTTTCCACTCTCATCCAGCCTCTAGCTCCTCTTTGCTCACTGCATCTGACAGGTTTTTCTTATAAAGGACTCTAGTGTGCCAGTTTGAAACTATCACGTATCCCAGAAAAGCCATGTTTTGATCCTGATCCAATCATATGGGGGCATCTGTTTCTTTTTCTTCTGATCCAATATTGTAGGGTGGAAACTTTTGATTCGATTATTGAGTGAAGGTAACCTCTTGTTGGGGACTTAATTTGTATACTTTCAAGGCCTTAGAACAGTAAATGTAACTTATTAAATTACCTTTCAAAAAGCCATTCCACTTCTGGTATATTGCATTCTGGCATCTTTAACAAACTAATACGTCCAATAATACAAATTAAGGCTCACCGTGCTTCGGTTGAGCCACACCTTGGTAAATCATACATCTTCAAAGGGTGTTATTTACAAGTGAGCCCACACCCACAGGAACACAGATGAAGATTAAGGACGTGTCTTCTTTAGGGTATAAAATTCGGTCTACCACAGGAATAGAGAAGTAACTGCTATAATCTGCTCAGCATATATAAAAGGAAACTGTGGTCCAGCAGGGGTGAGTGATTTTTCTAGGAAGCAAAAGATGGAGATGAAATGAAGGCTTAAGACATTTAACATGTAATATTCTCTATGTGGAGTATTCTTTTAACCTTCTTGAACATTTTCACATATTTGATTATAGCAACAAAATAATTATTTTCATATCCATCAAATAAAGGGCAAACTACAATTGGAGCAGATGTTCATTCCTTAAATGAGATATGCACAGGAAGTATTTACATCAGTGCCTGGCTCTCATTAATTATTTAGTGAATGTTAATAAATATAATTTATTAGGCTCTAAGTTCCCCTGAGTAACAAGATGTGTTGTATTTGTGAGCTCTGTTAGAATTGGATGACATGAATAATTTATATAACCATATATTAACTTTTGTGACATTGGACAATCTATGTGATTTTTGACTCATGTTCTGTATCTGTAAAAAAAGGAAAACTAGTAATAACCACCTAGAGTTTATAAGATCAATACCTGAAATATAATAGATTCTCATAAATAGCGGTTTCTGTTATTAAAATCTAGTATCCATAAATAATGGTTTTCATTGTTAAAATTGAGTATCCTCATCATGATAGTAGCTAATGACTCAACTCTCTTTAATCTGTTTTTAACTACCATCTGGCTTCCCTCCACCTTTTAGCACAGAGGAGGTTTCTATTTCCTTGTCCCCTTGAAGTTAGGTGTGACCATGGGACTTTCTCTGGACATTGACATATGGGCAGAAATAGTGGGTATCAGTCCTGAGTGGGTGCACATAAAAGCCAAAGCATGATTCTTTACCCTCTCTTCTTCTTTATTGTTGGTTGTCACTGCAGATGACCACAGCCTGCATCAGCCTGGGTCCTCCAGCAAGGACAGCATGGAGCAAGCACCCTTCCAAAGCATAATGGACATGTCATGGGAGAAAGAAAAACAAACTGTGACTCAAGGCTATATAATATAGCCTTGAGTTTGTTTTTTTCCCCTTACTATGGTGCAACTAGCCTATCCTGATTGATAAAAGAAGAGATTTCAGAATTAAGCCGGAATGATATTTATTCATGTCACCCAAAAGTACCCAAGTCAATCCTTACTACTACTGATTTTTTCTATAAAAATTCCATATAACTTATTAATTCTGTCCCTCATATAAATTTAACAAGGTCGTTTGATAATATATTCCAAAAGCAACTTTATATACAGTATGCAACATTCCCTAATTTTTAGGATAGTAACTTATGCATAATAGAAATGCAATAGATGCTTGCTAAATTCAATTGTTGAAATTGAAGTAGATCATACTTCAAGAAGATCATACTTGGAAGACCACATCTTATTCTGTTTCTTCTAAGAAAATTATCAACAAGTAAGCAATTCCAGAATTAGAAGAATGAAACAAACACCTATCAACATCTTAAAATGATTAGATACTGTCTGCATGTAGATAGAAAGGTGACACTGATGTCCATTTGAGTTCCCTACATATAGTTGAGCTAAATGGAAAGTTGACATAGTAAAGTATATAAGGGAAGTAAATCTTCGTTCACATTTCACTCTCTTCAGCCCCTCTAATGTAGCTTTCTGTCTTCCTAGTCCTCACCATACTCCGGACATACGTGTAATGAACTTTATACAGAGCCCACTAGTCATATCTTCTGAAGGTTTTCTTGTCACTTCCCATCCATCTCAGTCTGTGCAGTTCAGATGGGACTAACCCAGCCCCTTTCTCCAGCATTAGGACATACTCCCTAATTGGCAAATGACCTGTGGTCTAAATGACTGATGTAAGAGTGTACCACCCAAGCAGAACTAATCAGAGCTAATGAGCATCAGTCCTAGGACTTCTGCTATAGCAATAAGGAACAAGAAATTTTCATTCTTCTGGGGAGTTAAACTGGCAGGACTAAGCCTGAAACTTCTACTGGTATCTTGCACAGGAGTCTGCCTAAGAAGTAAATGTAGCTAATACAGGGAAAAAGCATTGTTGAGGCAGAGACAGGGAGAAAGAAACATACACACACACACAGAGAGAGGGAGAGAGAGAGAGAGAGGTGATCTGCTTTCTATAGTCACCCCTCTTCTCTTCCCAGTCACACCAATTCCTTTTCCCATCACGGAGAATTGATAGTGGTTTGGCAACTCACCTTGCTCTATAACTTAAACCATCTCCTCTATAGCCCTCTTGAAAAGTAGGGTTACTCTTCGCCCTCCTCACACTGCACAGCAGGGAGGCACATGGGCCCTTTTCCAGTTGACCAACCAGCTCTCCCCACCTTCCCGTGATATCATCGATGCTCACTGGTCTCTCCAGCTCCTCCTCTCTAGTTAAATTCCCATCCCCTCACCTTAGAGGATAGCTTTTCCTTTCTAACTCAGACAAAAATACAAATGATTGGGAATGAAGTCTCCCAAAATCTTTTTCCTTCAGTAGGATACATTTATATCTAATCCATATTTTAATTCTCCTCTCTTAGTGAAATAATTGTCTTTTCTCCTATTCCAAGCTAGCTTTTTCCACATGGCTTCAGATTTTATACCTCTGTAATGTCTCTAGAACTTCTCTTCCCTTCTTTTCCTCTCTTTTTCCTTCTCTTCTCTCTCACCCAGTGGAACTGAGCTCTTCACCCCTGCTACCTACTCATACCCCCAAGCACATGATTTTACTATCTCAGGTGGAACACACCTGTGCCTTTGCTGAAATCTGGCAAAGCATTTGCTTGATATAAGCCTGTTTCTGAACGGCACGTTCTCCCTTTGCTCTTTCTCTCACAATGCCTTCTTTTAAGACAACAGAAAAGCACACCTAGATAACAACCAAGCACATTGCCTTCAGCACAGTGCAAGCCAGCCAAGATGTGTACATGTGTGATTACTGCCAGTACATTCATTCAGCAAACAGATGCAAATGGGAGATGTAGGGATACAGAGCAATCAAGTTTTTCATTGTACTGTGCTGTACAGCTTTGTAATTATCGGCATATCTGTGGGATAAAACACTTTCTCTGGAGCTAATCGAAAGTCTTTGATTTCATTTTTCTACCTTCACTGAAATCTAGATATTGCTATTCATACTTTTCAGTATCCATTTTTAGGCCCGTCAAGTCTGGTGACAAGGTGACCTTCTATGATGACAGCTCTCTCTCTCCCTTCAACTCCAGTGACCTTTCACTGCCCCACCCCTCTCATGACGAACAGATACTTAGATCATCAAATCTCTTATCACAGCTTCTGAGGAAATCTGCTGACTGGAGGATATTTCTTCAACCCTAGGCAGATGAACAGAACAAAAACTGGATAGAAATAATGAAATAAAGGGTAAAGGATTTGACAAAGGATCTTGGCTAACAGGAAAGAATTTACTGGTTAATAAGTTGAGGTTAAATATCACTGGCTTTAAATATAAACTTTACAATAAAAATTCACAAGAATTCAAACTTAAAATGCTGGAAAATGCAATGGCAGAGCTGCCATTATTTTAATTGTAACTCTAGTGTTTTAAGGAGAATTGTAAATTCTAGTGAAAGTGGAAGAGAGAGGAAGTATTAAAAAAGGGCCTTTCCCATTTTTCTAGAATAAAAGGCATTGTAAAATTATTTGTGAGACTGTGAAAATAAATGAGCAAAATGAGATACACACATACTATATTTCTAATTTCATTTTATTTCCATAAAATGATTTGCAAAATCTATCCTATTCAGATATTTTTTGGTAAATTTGCCCACAGTTCCAGTTGAAAAACTCCTGTATACTATGTTCAAGGTATACAGTATGAAATTGAATTATAAAAGCAAAGTTCTTTAGCCTAGCCTGTTTCCTACTCTCTTGAGCAAGTCATAAAGAACTAGAATAAAGGGATACTAACTAGCTGCCCTTAGTCAGAATGGGAAGACTATGATAGTCAACGATAGTCCCATTACTGCATTATACTAAAATGCTACATGACTAGTCTCTAAACAAGGAGCTGGTGTGACTGGGAAGAGGAGAAGAGGAATGACTACAGAAGGACATAATCTCTCTCTTTCTCTCTCTCTCTCTCTCTCTCTCTCTCTCTCTCTCTCTCTCTCTCTCTCTCTCTCTCTCCCCCTCTCTCTGTCTGTCTTTGTCCCTCTGTCCCTCTGTTTGTCTGTCTCTCTCTCAAACTAAAATCTGATGTTATGTATGAGAACTACGACAGCACAGAATATTTCACCTGGAGGAAAATTATAATCCAATATCTTTGTTTCTTAGAAAAAGAACCTAAGCCCCAAGAAAGATAGTTGTTGCATAATGTGGCACAACTTCAAGTTCAAGCATTCAAACTTAGAGTCATTCAAACAAAATCATCCCATCACAGCTCTTTTGGGGATCCCATCCACTAATCTCAACTATATTATTGAAGAACTGACAAAATTATTGAAGCCTTCATATTTTCTAGTTAGAAGGTCAATTAAAGACCAGCTATTCCCACTGAGTAATAGATGTAGACAGTAATAGTTTGAAACACAAGAAAATATTTTCATATTTAATTAATAGTGGAGTTAATGATCTTTCACCTTCCATTCTATGATTCACTTAGATCACGTAGAACTCAGTCTCACACTAAGTTCAATGAATCTTTGAAAATGTGCTTAGTTTCATGGAGACCTACCTCCCTACACTGTAAGATAAAAATTATTTATTCTATAAACAATGGGAAACAGAGTTCTATCCACCAACCTTTTGTATGATCAGAGATAAAGACTATTCTTGACAAATCCCCCTTCCCTACACATACAGAGAAGGTTTAGTCTCACTATACTGTGATGGATAGAGTCTCTAGTGAATGCTCCCAAATCCTTCTGGCACACACAATTTCCACTGTCTTCAGTTGCCTCTGAATTGTCATGGCCACATTAAAATCTTCTCTCCTCAAGAATAGTTCATATAATTCATATCTTAATGAAAATTTAAATCAGCATCTAACTTCTTTCTCTTGTTAAACTGAATTGATGATTCAATTTTCATTTAATTCATATATGTATTTGTAGAGAAAAAGTATTCTGCCTCCTCGTAACACCAGCAGCAGGTAAGTAGGCAAGGCATTTGAGAGCACATACATAGCTTTTCATGACATCCCCAAAATAACACCATATGGCTGGCTTCCTTTGTTACCATCAATAGGCCAAAATCCGGTCCCACACTGCTTACCTGCTGATGAAGGCACAAATTCACGTGGGCCACACATTTGTAGAGTACACCTTATCTTGGGGGGCATGCAGAGTGGTGCATGGTCCAGGAACCAGATTTGGGTCTCCCACGTGAAAGGCAAGCATTCTACCACTGAACTGCCATAGGGTACAGCTGTTGAGGTATGGCCTGAAATTGAAGGGTTGTCTATCTTTAGAGACGCACTTCAAAATTGCCCTTGTCAGTATGAAACAAGTTACTGATATCAGGATCTTAGCAGTGAAGAATTTGTATGACTGTGCAATTTAATTCAACTTTGCTTGTACAATATCATGGGAGAAAGAAAAAAATTCTAATTGAGGTGATGCCTCAAATTTCAATATAACTACTTTCTGTAAATAATCACCTTGTAGTTTGGAAATGTCAATGGAATATTCTACCCTCTATGTGTTATCAATGTATTAAATATGTAAAAGAGAAAACATATTCTAGTTCTAGCTTTGCAACTCATCCATCCATTCGTTCATTCACTCAACAAACTTTACTGAGCTCATACTATGTCCTAGGCACTCTTCTAAGTTCTTGTGATACATCTTTGAACTAAACAAAGATCATCACCCTGTGGAATTTTAATGGTGGAGGGAACAAACAAAAGACATAATAGATAAGCAAAATGTATTTATAGTAGGAGTGATATATGCTGTAGGAAAAAAGGTTGATCTAGGTTAAAGGAATTGAGAGAGTCAGAGTTGGGGGCAATTTAGAGGGAGGTTAAAATTGCAGTAGGTAGGATGGACGTGGTTTTGTAGAAGACAAAATTTCAGGATTAAACTTGAGCTATTACCTACAGAGTTCTAAGTTTTCCAATTTTGATAAGAGTATAATAATTTAAATTTCATGATGGCTGAAAAAGAGTAAGAATTAGAATTAGCATCGATCAACAAAAAATTTATTATGGGATAGGAAAGACCTAAAGCTCCATCCTCATGTACTTACTCCAATTTTCTTCCCACTTCCATGTCTCCAAGACATTTGCCTAAAGTCTCACAATTGGTGACTTCTCTCCTGTTTTGTTTTCCCTTTTTTATCCTTTTTTCAGCTTATTCTGTACTCAGCAGTAGGTTTATGCTTTCGAAACATGTTACTATATGATCCACACATTTACAACATGGTTCCATTGTTCCCCAATGCCTATAAAATGTCAAAGGTCTGAGCTAATTTATAAGATATTTGCAATGAGACCAAAATAACTTTGTTAGCTATGACTCCATTGCTTTCCCATGTTCTGTCTCATGGACTAGCCACATTATGCTCATCTGTACACTCACCGCTTTCCATATACCTTATTCCATATATCACTTATCACAAATCTCAACTCACTTGCATCTCCCCATAGTAAACATTTCGATTCCTTTTCTTACTAAAACCAAAGAACTCTTTCTCTTCTCTGAACTTTGTTCCATTCATAGAATATTAAACATAGTTTGTTGGGTCAAATAATGATTTGTGTGTACATGTTTATGCATGTGTATGGGTGTTTTCCCCTCAGGTAAAAACAAAAATATTAAGTCAAAATTTTCCAAAGTACTTCTTTTTAAACAAACTTACAGGGTTTCCCAGAATGTAATCTGGACCACTGATCTCATGATATGTTCCACAATGAAAAAAATTCTATAGTTAAATTTGTTTAGAAAATGGTATGTACTGTATCCTTCTTAATGCACAATAGGATATAAAAAGCTCTGAGTAATTGTCATACTTAACTGTACATATTCCCAAATTATTTTGATCATGGAACACTGTATTGCTTTATTCCTATGAATTTATTGTGAAATTAATGTGCAGAGAAACTCTCTTATTAGAGAAATGATACGCTAACCTTCATACACTGGATAGTTACACCTTCCATCTCTTTCTTCGGTTACTTAACTTCTGAAATATCATATAAATAGATGAAAATTTAAAACTGAGCTCTCTTGAAAATTTGTGTAGAATGACATCAAGTTTGTACAGTAAAGACACACTGTCTATGCTCTCTGTCCTTGGGTGATCATCAGTTGTTTTGGTAGATGTGTCTGGCCAAACAAAGTGTTTTGTTGATGAAAACATCTTTCCCAAGGGATGATCAGTTCTGTCTATTTGCGCCAAGCACATGCTTAAAGAGTGGAGATTGTACAAGTGAATATAGGAATGAACAAATGAATGGATTATCTCTTTATGAGGGGCAGAAAGAAGAGTTTAGGAAGATACTCTGTCATGAGTAAGGGTTTACCACTGAGATGAAAGAAGAACACAAATATCAGAGAACAGGGATAAAAAGGACAAACTGCAGATGTCCCATTTTTTGCCTATATTAACAGTTCTCAACCAGGGACGATGCTGCCCACCAGGGGACACTTAGCAATGTCTAGAGAAATTTTTGGTTGTTGTGACTATGGGTTGGGAGTGCCACTGAGTGCTACAGGTTAGAGGTTAGGAATGTTACTCAGTGCACCAGACACCCCTATGATAAAAAAATTATAATGTCTACAGGGATGCTCTTGAGAAACTATTGCTTATAGTGAGTTTATCTTTCATTTAGACAAACAATGCAGAAGTTTTCAACTGAGGTGTTTTTTTAGAGCAAAGGTGCATGCAATATTGCTTCATCGGATGCATGAAAATTTTCCATTAGTTTGTGTTAGTGTTTCTACACAGCATGTTTCATATGAGAGTTTCTTCTCCAAGAGAATCTTTATTAGAGATGGTAGAATTAAGCACAAGGGCAGACAGGAGTGATGCAACTAATAATATGCAATAGAAGCAAAAGATGCCATCAGGTTTTCATGGTGATAACTCATAGCTTAGAAGAGATTTAAAATCTCAACAAAGATTTCACAATTCTTCCCTTGATTTATTGACAGTTGCTCAAATTTTCTCCTAAATGTTGGGAAAAAAAGTTCATAAATAATCTTCTTGCAAATAAAATATATTTGCTTAATATGTATCAAGTAAACATGACTTAGAGTCCTTGAAAAGTAAGAATAACAGAATGCACTGTCTGTGTTTGGTATTATAGGTATGTATGTACATGCTCTCATTGAAAATATTTTTCTTCAATAATCACAGCTTTAGTGAATAAGCCACTTAATGTAAATGGGTGGTTATTTTGACTATTTTATCAGATAATTCAATTTATGGTTAAAGCAAGCCTATTGCACTCTGATGTGAAACCAATGTCTGAATCTCTAGAATACTATTGATTGCCTGACTCAGAAAAAAATAGGAAGCAAACTAAAGAAAAATGGGAGAATAGTAATAAAATATTAATATTATTTAAATATGTAACTTAGAATATATAAATTGGAAACTTATCAAAAGCACATTTTTTACTATGCAATATTGTAACATTCTGTATAATACATACATATATGTCATTCAAATTGTTATTTGAAAGACCATTCACATTTGAATGCTGAATTGTTTTAAAATCTATGTAAAAAACCTTACAACTGGGAAGATGAAATAGAAGTATTTTTCCTTTTCCTCCCACTAGGTACAACTAAAAACACTGGACATGATATGAAAAACAAAGATAAGAAGAGCAAACAGCAGAAAGGAGAAGGCAGACCAGCTAAAGCTCTTGGGATCTGAGGAATGACAGAATAGTTTTCCTTTTTATTTAAAATATCCCAACCATAGAGCTGAAGAAGTTGACAACCTAGAAAACTCAACAGGTACAAGCAAAACAAGCCCCAACAAACCTCCTCTCTCTAGACAAAAGATCAGGGAAGGGACAGCCCAACCAGGCAGAAAACCTTTTGACAGTGACCTATCTACTCCAGCCAAACACCATAGAAAACTACTGCAGCAGAAACTGAATGGGGGGCTGGACTTCCACTGTCATAAGGCTGTAACATGCTACCTCAGCACCCACATAAGAGAGGTGTCAGAGAAGGAGGAGTGGTGGACTGGGTCTTTCATCCCACCAGCTCTAACCAGGCCACCCCCACCGCAATGGCACTGGAAGCCACATGAGAATCTGGAATTTCCATCCCCAACCAGCAATAATAAGAATCCATCAACACCCAAAGGAGGCTGAGTAGGGGATCTTGACTTCTACCTCTACCTAGCAGTAATAAGGTGGCACACCCTCCCTCTTCCCCTGCCAGAGCAGTGTCAGAGAAAGTCAACTAAGTTAGATGGTTTGAATAAGATCTAGACTCTCAAAATATAAAAATACCCAATTTCAAATGAAAATCACCAGTCATACCAAGAATCATGATGATCTCAAACTAAATGAAAAAGGACAACCAATAATGCCAACCACGAAAGACAGAGATGTTAGAATTACAGGTAAAATATTTTAAGCAGTCATAATGAAAAGTGTTTCAATTATCAATTATAAACATGCTGAAACAAATAAAGAATAGAAAGTATTGACAAAGAAATAGAAAGTCTCAACATAGAAATAGAACCTATAAAGGAGAACCAAACAAAATTTAGAACTGGAAACAAAATTTAAAAAGTAAAAATCTCAGTGAATGTAATCAACAACAGAATGGAGAGAACAGAGTAAAGAATCAAACATTTTGACAAGAGAACAATACAAATTGCCCAGTCTGAATAATAGAGAATAAAAGGCTTGACTTAAAGAAAAAAATGAATAGAGCCTTAGGAAACTTAGGGACCTAATGAGATTATAATAAAAGATCTAACAATATGATATTGAAATTCTCAGAAAAAGAGGAGAAAGAGGGTGACATTGAAAAAATATTCAAAGAAATAATGGATGGCTATTTCCTAAATTTAGCAAAATTTACAGATTCAAGAAGCTGAGTGTACTCCAAAGAAGATAATTTTGAAGAGACTCATGCTGAGCCACATCTGAACGCTAAATACAAAGATAAGAATCATGAAAGCAGCGAGAGAAAAATGGAATCTTAACTAGAAAAGGAAAACTTTCAAATGACAACAGATGTCCTAATGCAAAATATGGAGGACAAAAAGAAGTAGCAGAATATTCTCAAGCATTAAAAGAAGAGAATTGCATTCTCAGATGTAAGAAAATTAAGAGAATTTGTTGCCAATAGTCCTACCCTACAAGAATGGTTAAACAATTCTCTGAACCGAAAAGAAATAATAAAAAGAAAAAATTTGGAACATCAGGAAGAAAGAAAGGACACAGTAAACAAAAATATTGCTAAATTCAATAAGCTTTCCTTCTTTGAATTTTCTAAATTATATGTAATAATCAAAGTAAAAATTATGATGGCATCTTATATTTTCTAAGTGCATGTAGAGGAAATATTTAAAACAAATATATTAGAAATAAGAGAGGGTAAAAGGATGTAAAAGGCCATACAATTTCTTATACTTTACTTGAAGTATTAAAATGACATCGGTAGACCATGATAAGTTGTGGACATATACAATAATATCTACAGAAACAATATTTTAAAAAAACTATACAGAAAGATACACTCAAAAACACAGATAAATTAAAATACAGGATAAAGGATGATGTTTTCTGTATTCTAAAATCTCACCTTCTGTGTGTGACCAAAAGAGTGGCTATTTATTTTGTCTAAAATTTAAGTTTTCTGTGGCACACAATCTATCTTAACCTATCTGGCCAGTTCATCTAAACAACTTAAGCATATGGGACCTAAACCAGGAAATGAGATCTTGTAATTCTGTGTAGCTTAATATAATACCCTGATACTTTTCAGAGTATGTTAGGCAGATAATAAGATGTCATTTGCAAAGTTCATTGAGAATTGTAGAAAAAATATAGATCTATTAAACTTCTCCACCTGGGAAATTCCTGATATTCTCTCAAGCATTAGGGACTCTCAAGTTAATAGGTCAAGTCCTCAATCTTGAGGCTTCCACTTATGAAATTTATTTATGTAACAGAGAAGCTAAGCCGACCTATAATTATGTCTAATATTCACTTCCAGAGAACCTTTTTTGTTGCCCAGATGTGGCCTTTCTCTTTAAGCCCAACTCTGCAAATAAACTGATTACCGTCCCCTCTACAAAGGACATGACTTCCAGGTGTGTACATCTTCCTGGCAACATGAGACATGACTCCCAGGGATGAGCCTGGTCCTGGCATCCTGATTGGCAATCCCTTCTTGACCAAAAGGGGGAAAAGAAATATAGCAAAAGAAAGTTTCAGTGGCTAACATTTTTCAAATAGAGTTGAGAGGCTATTCTGGAAGTCACTCTTATGCAAGCTTCAGCTAGATATTGCAAATTGCCATGGTATACCAAGCCCCAACAAACAGTATTCCTGAAAACCCAGGGCTCTATCTGAGACTCTATAAAACTTTCACTCACTATGCTTCACTATGCTTACTACTCAGAAACCTACTATCTCCAGATTATTCTTATGTCAGATAAGCCCTGAAACCCAGAATTGCCAGTCTCACCAAGAACGTCAACTATTTACATCTGCCTATCCCATAATGTTGACACTCCTTTTCAACATGAAGAAGCTAGCATGGTCATTACCCAAATATCCCTAAAAATTGGGAAGAGGATGAAATGAGAGGAAGGAGTTGTAACAGAAGATAGGATTTAACACATAAATGTGACTACTGAATCATTATGTTGATATTTCTTTTTAGTCTCCAGTGTAATTAGAGCAGCTAGAAGGAAATACCTCAAATTGTGGAACTGTAACCTGCACCATATTCTGAAATTTGCTCTATAATTACTTAAAATGTACTTTGAAATTTATCAGTTTTTTGCATATATATTTCACAGTAATTTTTTTAATATTTAAAAAACACATAGTTCAATCAAAATGGAATTCCAAAAAATGTTAAAATTACCCACATAAATGTAGGAAAAAAGAAACAGCAATGAAAAATAGAGAGAACAAATTAAAAAGTGAAAAAATAAAATGGCAAAGTTAACCCTACCAAATCAATATGAGTATTAGATCGAAGTTGTCCAAATACACCGTTACAAGACAGAGATTCACAGAGGGGACTGAAAAATGTTATTCAAGTATATGATGTCTATAAGAAACTGATTTTAAAATAACAGTATAGGCAGATTGAATGTAAAGAATGGAAAAATAATATAACATGCAAATTTTAATCAAAGGAAAACAAAAGTGCCCATATTGATAGCAGATAAAGCAGACTTCAGAACAAAGAAAAAAATGACCAGAGACAGAAAAGGACATTATATAATGATAAAAGTGTCAATCCACAAGAAGATATTGTAGTCCAAACAACTCAGCTGCAAAATACGTGGAGGAAAAAATTACAAAATGAAAGGGGAAATGAATAAATCAACATTTTTAACTGGAGACTTCAACATCCCCTCTCAACAAGTGATAAAACAACTAGACAGAGAACCACACTGCAAGGTTATAGAACTCAACACTACCATTTACCAAAAGATCTACTCAACATATGTAGAGCATCCAACCAAGCAACAGTCAAGTAAACATTCCTTTCAAGTACTCCTGGACCATAATATATCAAGATATGTCACTCTTGAGCCAACCATAAAACAAGACTCGACAAATATAAAAGAATTCCATTGTGCTGTAAGTATGCTCTTCAAACACAATAAAATGAAACTAAAATCAATAACAAAAAGATAACAGGACAAACTCAACCCTTATAACCAAGCAAAATTCTTATAAATAAGCCATGGGTTAAAGCAGAAGTCTCAAGAGACATAAAAATGAAACAAAACAAAACAAAATACTGAACTGAATTAAATGAAAAACATATCATAAACTTGTGGGACACAGGTAAATCAGTGCTGAAGTCAATGTATAGCAATGATTGTATACACTAAAAAAAGGTGAAAAGTTAGAAATTAATAACTGAAGTTCCAAATTAAATAAACCCAAAGCAAGTAGAGGAAGGGAATGATAAGGGAAGAGCAGAAATCAAGGAACTTGAAAACAAACAAACAAAAAAACTCCATTAAACAAAGAACTAGTTCTTTAAAAAGATCGATTAAAATTGTCAAACATTTAACAAGACTGATAAATTTAAAAAAGGAACATACCAATTATCAATATTAGGGGGAAAAAACAGTGCTATAACTAAAGAGCCATAGACATTAAAAGGACAATAAGGCTCACACCCACCAGAAAATGACAAGTGCTGGAGAGGATGCGGAGAAAGAGGCACACTTATCCACTGTTGGTGGAAATGTCAAATGGTGCAACCACTGTGGAAGGCAGTTTGGCGGTTCCTCAAAAAGCTGAATATAGAATTGCCATACGACCCAGCAATACCATTGCTAGGTATCTACTCAAAGGACTTAAGGGCAAAGACACAAACGGACATTTGCACACCAATGTTTATAGCAGCGTTATTTACAATTGCAAAGAGATGGAAACAGCCAAAATGTCCATCAACAGAAGAATGGCTAAATAAACTGTGGTATATACATACGATGGAATATTATGCAGCTTTAAGACAAGATAAACTTATGAAGCATGTAATAACATGGATGGACCTAGAGAACATTATGCTGAGTGAGTCCAGCCAAAAACTAAAGGACAAATACTGTATGGTCCCACTGATGTGAACGGACATTCGAGAATAAACTTGAAATATGTCATTGGTAACAGAGTTCAGCAGGAGTTAGAAACAGGGTAAGACAATGGGTAATTGAAGCTGAAGGGATACAGACTGTGCAACAGGACTAGACACAAAAACTCAAAAATGGACAGCACAATAATACCTAATTGTAAAGTAATCATGTTAAAACACTGAATGAAGCTGCATCTGAGCTATAGGGTTTTTTTTGTTTGTTTGTTTTTTTGTTTTTTTACTATTATTACTACTTTTATTTCTTTTCTCTATATTAACATTCTATATCTTTTTCTGTTGTGTTGCTAATTCCTCTAAACCGATGCAAATGTACTAAGAAACGATGATCATGCATCTATGTGATGATGTTAAGAATTACTGAGTGCATATGTAGAATGGTATGATTTCTAAATGTTGTGTTAATTTCTTCTTTTTTTTTTCCGTTAATAAAAAAAAAAAAGGACAATAAGGGAATTCTACAGGCAATTCTACACTCATAAATTTGAAAATTTAGATAAAATGGACCACTTCTTTGTAAACTGATACCACTGGGGGGACCTGGGTAAAAGGCACATGAGATCTATTTCAATTTTTACTACTGCATTTAAATCTACAATTACCTAAAAATAAAATGTTTAATTTTTTAAAAAGCTACATCTTTCCATCTCTAAGGTGAATATCAATGGAACAGTAAGAAATCTCATTTATTAATTCAACAAATATTTGTCATACATTCACTATCTGTCCATCTCTATTCATTAGAGATAGTTTAATGCCAGAACAGCAAGCATTTTAAACTTCTCAAGCCAAGTGAGCTAAACGGTGGTAAGCTGCCCACAATACTTTGTTGAACTGGGTTGTGAGGTCACACAAAAGCCAAGCAGAAGATATATTATCATAGATTATTAGTCTGCAATGGGTGCAGAGAGAATGGCAGATAGCATCTTGATCTATTGAGTAGTATAAACACATAAAAAGAAAATTTACAGTCCTAGAGCATCAATACGAGTAAGCAGAAATGATAAGTGATTTTGCGTGAGAATGTAGAGAAGACACTAAAATCATGAAGGAGTTTATGAAGAAGAAAGTAAGAGACAGCACTTCCCATGGAGAGGAAAGCAAGTACATGGGTGTGGTAAGAAGTTCTGGGTTGTCGTACCCGAGGAAGCCTATATGGCAGAAAGAGAAGCAGAACAAACAGGTAGCTTAAGGTCATCTGATCTTGGGCTCTCTATTGCATTCTCAGAATTTCATACATTCACAATTTTAATGATCTTTACACTGAATGTCATATTATAATGTTAACAGTTTTTTTAATTTTATTTTTAAGGTATATAGACTAGCCTTAACCATCACCACTCTCATGCGCAATTGTAGTATGACTTGCATAAAAGCAGATGGAGCAACCCTGCTTCATCCTGGAAGAGTTAGTTCTTTAATGAGTGTGCCTTATTTGCTCAAAATTGTCATAGGTCAGAGAAAAGCTTGAGAAAAATTAGTTGAAACTTAATTAATTTTTGGAACTGGGTCATAAAGATGAAGCACCATATTTTTTAAGAGCCACATATGGAGCTTCACACATGCCATTCTGGATTTCCTAATATGCGTCATTTGGATACATGCTTGAAACATTGTTCTCAACCTGGTTGATCATCAGTCTCATCCAGGGTACTTTCAGAAAATCTAAAGGTAAGAAAATCCAAATTTAATCATCTGAATCTCTAGAGGAGAACCTAGGGACAGTCTTTTGAGCTTTACAGTGATATTAATTTAGGCCAAGTTTGGGAAGCATGATATTAGAACTTTAGGCTCAAACTCCACAGAAGGCTGAATAAAATGAGGTTAGAGTGCTTGGTCTAGAAGCAAAAGTGAAGAGCATAACAAAAGAGGAAAAGACCCAGCAACAGCCAGAGAATGAATGAATGGGGAATCATCCACCAAAACTGGGGCCTGCAAACCATAGCCCATCCACCAAGGCAGACCCACCACCTGTTTCTGTCAATGTCGTGTTATGAGAACACAGCCATGCTCATTTGTTTACAAATGTCTATGGGTATCTATGGCTGGCTTTGTACTACAGTAGCAAAGTTCAGTAACTGGAATAAGGTCCATTTGGTCCTTGAAAATTTACTATCTGGACCTTTGCAGAAAAGGTTTTCTAACCCCTGTACTTCAGTGTCAACCACAAGAAGGTGCAGACTTCATTTTTCTAGAACACTGTCAACAGAACTATCTGAAATGTGGAAACATTCTATAACTGTGCTATCCCATAGAATAACCACTAGACACATGGCTATTTAAATTTAAATTGGTTACAATTAAAAATTCATGTACTCAGTCTTATTAGCCATATGTTCAGTTTACCATAGTTATAAGTGACTAGAGGCCACACTATTGGAGAGTCTGGTTCATTCACCATTGTATTCTCAGTGCTTAGATCAATTCCTGGCAAATAATAGATAATTGCTGAATGAGTCAGTGAGGAGAAGACATAACAGTTAATTTTTCATTAATTATAAGCCACCACATTCACATTTAATTAAAATTCCCAACTATGGCACTGTAGTAGAAAGAATTCTAAAGATAGCCTCCCAAGATTCCCATTTCCTAGTTTTTTAATAGAACACAAATCTAGGTACTATTGTGATGGCACTTTGAAGATGTAATTAAGGCTAATAATCTTAAGATAAGGAGATTATGCTGGAATATTCAGCAAACCCAATCTCATCATGTGAATCCTTAAAAACAGAGAAATTTATCTGGCAGGAGTCACAAGGAGATGTGGCGGAAGAAAAATCCAGAAGATATGAGGTAGAGGGAACATCAGAAAAATTTGAACTGTGAGAAGAACTCAGCCTGCCATTTCTGGCTTTAAAGGGGTCTATAAAGGTATCATTTACCTCTACAAACTTCACAATAGCTCCCAACAACTTCTTATGCCAAACACAAACACCTGGTATTAGGCCAGCCTCCACAGATTAAAGGCAATTTTCCTTCAAGCATGAGGTGCAATTTCAGGAGCCAGATCATCCACACTACTGAGCAGCTGGCTACAAATTCAGGGGTTCCTACCATCCCTCAGTTTCATTAATTGACTACAATAACCCACAGAAATCACTGAAAGCACAATACTTATGATCATGATTTTATTATGAATAAGAAGAAGCCAAAAGAAGAGACAGAGAGAGTGAGGTCTGGGAGGGTTTCAATTGTAAGCATCCATGTCCTCTCCATGTGGAGTCAGACATGGCATACGCCTGGCACAATGATATATCTTCTACTCCCAGAAACTCTCTGGGGCTTCTAGTGTCCCAAAGTGGTAGGAAGCCTCATTTCATAGGTATGATTGATAGAATCAAGGTCCACATGATTGAATATAATCTTTAGCTTGATTGAACTCAATCTCTAGTTTCCCTCCCCTCCCAGAGATCAGGGAAGGGAGCTGATATGGGCTTACATGTCATGATGTGGCTCAAACCTTCAACTTCCTAACTACCTAGTTGTTCTCCCAACCTAAAACATCACTTGTGGCTGGCCCCTTCCTGTTACCTCAGCACATGAACTCTCAGGTGAAGTCCTGGGCCCACCATGAATAACAAAAGATAGTTCTATCACAATAAATGCCAAAAATCAGAGGTTGTTTCCTCAGGAACTTGGGACAAGGAACAACCAAGTTTTCCACTATGTTACAGGGAATATAAGCCCTTCAAAGCTGAGAACAGCCACCAGAAGCAGCCAGCAAGGAAACAGGAACCTCAGTCCTACCACTGCCTGGCACTGAATTCAGACAACTTGAATGAACCTAGAAATGGATTGTCTCTAGCACCTCCAAAAAGGGATGCAGGCATGCCAACACCTTGGGTTCAGACTCATGAGACTTGAAGGAGAGAACTAGTTAAGCCTCACTGTGCCTGTGTGTCTCACCCATGAAAACTGTAAGTTTATAAATTAGTATTAAATTTATAGTAACTTATCATTGCAGCCATAAAAAAAACTCATTCAAGTCACAAAGCAGGCTTAAGAAACACAGAGTGTGCTGGTTTGAAACTGCTATGTACCCCAGAAAAATTACATTCTTTTAATTCAATCTTGTAGGGGCAAACCTATTTTTGGGTGGGACCTTTTGATTAGGATAGCCCCATGAAGATGCAACCCCGCCAATTCAAGGTGGGTCTTAAATCCACTTACTGGTGTCCTTTAAGAGGGACATTTTCAAGAAACCACAGATGCTTGAAGAAAGAAAACAACCCAGCAGAAACCAGACAGACCCACAGGAGCTGATAAAGACATTTTGATAGAAGGATAGAAGGACAGCAGGTGCTGCCATGTGCCTTCCCACGTGGTAGAGGAACCCCAGTAGGAAACACCATCATCCTTACTTCAGTGATGAAGAATAGGCTTTCATCAGCTTTTCCTGCTGATGCCTTATTTCAGACATTTTCATGGCCTTAGAACTGTGTAACCTAATAAATACTGCTTGAAAAAGCCAAGCCATTTCTGGTATATCGCATTCTGGCAGCTTTAGCAAACCAAAATAGATTTTGGTACCAGGAGTGGGGTGCTATGATTTGCAAATACCAAAAATGTTGGAACAGCTTTGTAAATGTATAAGGGGAAGATTCTGGAAGAATCATGAGGAGTTTAATAAGAAAGTCTAGATGGCTTTGAAGAGACTGTTGATAGAAATATGGACTCTAAAGATACTCCATCAAGGCCTTAGACAGAAGTGAGGAATTTGTCATTGCAAACTGGAAGAAAAGTGACTCTTGTTTTAAAGTGGCAGAGAATTTGGCAAAATTGAGTCCTGGTGTTAGATGGAAGGTAGAATTTGAAAGCTGGGATACTTCGCAGAAGAGATTTCCAAACTAAATGTGAAGAATGCCATCTGGTTTCTCCTTGCAGCTTATAGTAAAATGTGACAGGAAAAGGTTAACCTGAGAACTGAACTCTTAGGAACAAAGAAGCCAAAAATTGATGGTCAGGAGAATTCTGGGCTTCCAGAAAGTGAGACCCAAAGAATACTGCCCCATGTGAGGATGTAACTGAATATGAAGTGAGCCAGCCATTTCGGAAAAAGCCGGGATTGGAAATGCAGCTATCCAGAAAGGATTTGTGGAAAGTTCTATTGTTTGACCATTGTGACTGCTATAAGCTGCACACCAAGTCAACAATTTTTTGGCAAGATTTATATGAATGGAATCACTCCCAGTCTGGATTAAAAGGGAAGGAAAGGGATAGATTGAAGGAAAAGTGACTTCAAAGGCAGAACCATGCAAACTAAAGTCTTTACACTTTGGGCCAAGAGAAAGGGGCTCACGAATGCACATTGAAATGGTGAGTTTGCAGAGGGTGAGCCTTCTGCTCTTTGCCCAGAAGAAGTGTTACCACTGTAGGGCTCTCAGATGTCTGGGGAATTGAGGGGGTCTTGGTTGCCCTATTGTTCAAGAAGAATACTTCTACCTTAGGCCTCAGAGAGGGTTGAGCACATTCACCAGGGGTTGGAGAGAGCCTCGCTACCACCTCATTTTCTGAAGAGGTTGAGCTTGTGCCCTGGAGATGATATCCTCCAGATATTCCTTTTAATGGGATTTGAGGGAAAGTCAGAAACTCGGCTCATGTGTGACAATGCCTGGTACAAAAACAAATCTTCAGAGACAGTGCTAAAGAGAGGTACAAGCTATACTGGCCAAGTTAGAAAGCATGGAATGCAAGAGCATCAAAAGACACTGCTTTTGGGGTGAATCATGTCCCCCCCAAAATAGAGTGAAGTTTTATTACCCAGTACTTCAGGATGTGACTTCATTTGGAAATAGGCTCTTTGTAGATGGAATTAAAGTTGAACTAAGGTCATCCTGGAGTAGGGTGAGCCCTTACTCCAATATGATTAGTATCCTTACAACAAAGGGAGTGGAGACACAAACAGACCCAGAGGGAGAAGATGGCCACGTGACTACAGAGACAGAGACTGAGTTACACCAGAAGCCAAGGAATACCGAACATTACTGGCCAGTACCAGAAGTCAGGAGAGATATACAGAACACATTCTTCTCTATAGATTCAGAGGGAGCATGACCCTTCTAACCTTTTGATTTTTGACCTCTTGCCTCCAGAACTGGGAGACAATAAATCTCTTTTGCTTTAAACCGCTTAGTTTGTAGAAGTTTGTTATGGCAGCCTTAGGAAGCTGAGACACATCCTTAGCAACTCCCATACCCACCACATTCTACATTAACTGGGGCGTTGCACAAAAAAAAATACCAAGCCAAAGTGTATTGCAGCACCTCTTTCTAAGGTGACATGGAAAGATCATGGACATGAAATCATGCCCTCATCTCCTCCTTTATCTCACTTTCCTCTGGAGTTGACAGTTTGCTTTCATATACCTCTTGAGAGATCCAGTGAATTAATTTTAGCACATTTAATTATGCCTGCCCCCAGGGAGGCCAAACAAATATACACACATAAAAGTTTCAAACACTGAAAACACTTGGCCTAGAACCCTCTTCTCTTGACTTAAAGTCCAAGTGCTTTTTCCATGACCCAACTCAATCTTTTCAGTATTTCTTGATCCTCGGAACTTTGAATATTTTCACGTAACTTTGAAAGCATAGCTCTCTGTGTTTTTACACTAAAATACACTTATTTGTATTAAAAGGACAGAGCATATTTATAAAGCCATTCCTGAAAAAGGAAAGTGACTTCTAAATCCCTTATACTGTGCACTTTGCAATTTCTTGTACATTTTTCTTTATTCTATTTTTTTTATTTTCCTTTTTCTTGTTCCTTATCATCTTGTAATAAACTTTATACCAACATTCTAATGGATATTTCTGTATTCTAAATTTCTGCCTATCTAATTAAGAAATTAGGAATATAAACAGTTAAGTTGTCCTTATCATTGGGTTAATGAATTATTGTAACAGTTGTGGGGGTTGCTATATGGAAAACCCCAACGTGCTATTACATAACTCTAAACTATATCTAATCCAGTACTGAGCAGTTGATCCTATCTGTCTGTTACTGATGAGGGGCAAGAACTTCTAAAAAGGGTGAAAGAAAAGTTAATTCTTTATTCTAAATATAGAGATTTATCAAATTTATGATTATTAGTTTTATTTTTCCTCCTTATGGTATTAGCATTTAATTCACAGTAAAAATGAAACATAAAGATCTCATCTTGTTTTGAAATCTTGCATGCTTCTTTTAGGTGAAACTTGAGACACTGAAACAGTAACTTAGAAAAACAGTATAAAGAGAAAGCTCAATGTAAGTGGACTTACTGACAGAAAACGTGAAAATCCAGTAATATTTCCATGGCCAAGAATTATGTCAATGTGACTGAAGTAGAAGTTTTGATGTCTGTAAATGCATACTAGCAATCAATTTATTGATGAAGTTGATGAAGGAAATTCTTCATGTGTACCAAAGAAGCATTTTACAAAGTATCTTCCACAGAATGTCTTTCCAGAAATGTTAATAGGAATTCCTCATAAAATGGACTTCATAGCCAGATAACTTCTAAAATGTTGCAAGCTGAATCCTGTTCTTCAAAAATTGTCATTAAGATTAATATATTAAAAGTCCTTAACAGTCCTTTACAAAATGAACCTCTTTGATTTATTTAAACCCAGAGCTTTCCTAAACTTGTTTGACTCAAGAACTCCTTTCCAAAGAACACCTATTAATATCTCATATGACCAGTCTTATAAGGAAATATTCTGCAAAAGTAATCTTCTGCAGTCCCCTTTTATACTAAATCATAGTTTCAATTCCAACCTCTACAAAATCATGACAATTTCCTATGACACATGTTCCATTGTGGTCTAGATACGATGTTTTAAGTAACCTGCATAAATGTATAAAATAAATAGCAATGTTCCCAAACTTGAAATACTTGGAAGAGAAAAGGATGGGTTATTTTTTCATATCAGTAGCTATTTCTTCCATTACTGTAATTCCCCATCTTTCCTTTTGAAACACCAAAAACAGAGGGGAGGGGTAAAGTGTTCAGCCATTGAAGAAACTTGGCTCCTTGTAAATCTATGAAAGAGGCCTGATGTAAGCTGAATTATGAGTAGATATCATATACGCACAAACACGAGGGAAAATTTTTTTTTTTTTTTTTTTTTTTTTAAAGAGGGAGGAAGGGAAGGAAAGACAGAGAGAAGGAAGGAAGGATGGAAGGAAGGAAGGGAGGAAGAAAGGGAAACATCTTTAAACATTTTCTTGTTTTATTGTATTTTGTTTGTTTGTTACATGGGCTGGGGCCGGGAATCGAACCGAGGTCCTCCGGCATAGCAGGCAAGCACTTTGCCCGCTGAGCCACCGCGGCCCGCCCAACGAGGGAAAATTTTAATAAAAGAGAGCACACAAAATAAAGTCAGTGAGCAAGGGAAGTGCCAGATTTTTTTGACTTACTCTAATGTTCAGCAGGGGTGATGCATGTAAAGTCCTTGACAAAATGTGAACTGTCCAGTATGGGCTTATAATTATTATTAGCAGTGCTAATTGTTAGAGGGGAATTCCTCCCCACCCTCAAATTGTCCATGATTTGTCCAAAGAAAAGAAAATGAAAGCACCTGAAGAGTATTACAGGATCCCACTGCAGCCTCTTTCTACTTCTCCTTAATTCAGGAATAAGAGTAACTAGCCTGACGGGGCAGAGCATGGCCTTTATAGGGTTGGTTGTAAGAGTGGGTGGTGTCACTGTGCCTCAAAGGATCTTCCACTGCCAGTTCCCCTCTAGCCTGCCTGTGTTCAGGCACAGAGGACCACGACTTAGCCTTCTCATTGGTGACACCCTTAAGCTTCCTACTTCCACTTGGAATAAAAGCCAGACCATTGGTCTCTTCTTTTTCTTCCATGTGAAGCATGTCCACAGTCCACATCCATACTGCTCGGTGGGTAGGTGGAACCGGTTTCCATCAATTCATAGAGGATGGAGTAGGATGATCCACTTCACTCTTAGGTCTTGGCTACATTCTCTAATTCAGATTTTACCAGAAAGTTCTGCCATAGAGAATGCTGGGGACTTTCCACTGCATGTAACAGAATACCCACAAGAATGGTTTAAACAGTGGGAATTTATTTGATTCACCTCCAAACAAATCCATAGCAAGCCCCAGGGTTAATTCGGAACAAAGTGACAGCTGGGCTCCAGATCAACTTTCCTGAGCATCTATGGGCCTTTGTCTTGGAATTGTAAGGTCTCTTCAACCATCACATCTTCACATGATATTGCGAAAAGCAGCAAGGCAGAAGTGAGGAGTTCTCCAAGAAAACCTAGCCAGGATTAAGTCATACACCCATGCTCTGGCAGTGAGGGAGGCTGGTAAAGGGAGTATCTAGTATTTCCAGTCTCTATAATGGTGTGTGGGCTTTGCTGGCAAGGAAGAAGGGAGATGCAAATGATTATCAGGTAGGCAGCCAACAGGATCTGCCTCAGGTGCATGCATCGTTTAATAAATGCTGCACTGTTTCCCCAATTGTCTAGAGAAATTTAAAGCAAACCATTAGACAGATCCCTCGAGGGAAGGTTAAAGAAGTGGTAGATCCTTAAATCCTAACATTATAAGGGAGGATGAGGGGGAAGTAAGTATTTACAGTAAGCAACAGATGGAAAGATATCCAATGGGGGAGAATGGTTATGGGTGAAACCAGATCATAGGAGCTTATGTTGTAGGCCTTGTTAGCACCCCACCCAAATTCTGCTTGTGGGGCAGGTACACCCATCTCCCAGCTGCTGTGAGTATTGGTTGATAAACACATGCAGCTATAACATTCTCTGTAAAACTGCCTTTGGCTGAAAGGATCTGCTCAGTTGGATGCCTAAAATCTGCAGCCATTAGATAGAGGGGTACAAAAGCTGGGCCTCCATGCCTCAGGGTAGAAAAATTTTGTGATGCCATTTATACTCAAATTCCCCAATGGGTCAGGTTGAGGCTAGATTTCAGCCCAAACCACATCTTTGCTTAACTTCTACCTTTGCCCTTTCCTGCTTCCTTCTCTTTCTTTCTAAGTTTTTTTCTACCATCCCCTCAATAATTCACAGTCTCAGATTCAGCTTCTAAAGGGCCTCACCGAAGACACTAGGACTGCCAAGCTAAGAAGTTGAGATTGTGCTATGTAAGCAAAGGGGAGCTATTGTAGGGTTCAGAGCAACTGTATTTCAAGGTGAGTAGTCACAACAACCACCTGCAGGAAAGAGCAAGGGAAATAGGTACTCCTTCATTACTAATTGCCATGCAAAAGTATGGTTTTAAAATTGTACGTTGAGAAAGAGAGAGAGAAGAAAAAGGAGAGAGAGAGAGAGAAAGGTTTTCAAAGATCCATCCCTGTGACTATACAGATATATAAAAAAGAGTTGTAACATCTCTCAGTGCAAAGTTCCTGACAAAAATCTCTATTAGTTGCCAGAAGTCTTCAGTTAAAAGTTTCCTTTTGTGACAGATAAAATCTTGAGGAATTTTTTGCCTTGTGACATTGTCCGTCCATATCCACCAAGAATCAAACAAAAGAAAATAAATTTGCTTTGAGCAAGAATTAAGCTAGATATAGATTTTTTTAGAAGCATTATTTTAACTTTGGAGTGAAAAGAGGTCTTTGTAGATTTTTTGACCCTGGACCTTTTTAAAAACAGACTAAAAAGCATCTGTGTTTGATGGTTTATGTGTAAATTAACCTGAGTTCATGACCATGCTCAGAATTCCCCTGGAAATTCCCTCTGATGGCAGAATCTGGTTAAACTTAAAGCATTTAAAATCACAGAGACTTAATCTATAGCAAGCATAAGACAGATGAAAAAGGCACATGTGCTGTTTTAATACAAGATGTTTACAGTTGATATGTTCAATATTGCAATTTAATGTATTTGCTAGAATTCAAGGGAGGAAAGAGATGTTTATTCACATTCAGCAAAGTCTCAAACAAATTCAACTTTTGTAAGAATCCAAAAATATAAACAAATACATTTATTTATCTTTCTCTCTGTTGATTTACCA
The DNA here is from genome assembly GCF_023851605.1 of Tamandua tetradactyla. Taxonomy (NCBI): domain Eukaryota; kingdom Metazoa; phylum Chordata; class Mammalia; order Pilosa; family Myrmecophagidae; genus Tamandua; species Tamandua tetradactyla. The sequence continues at coordinate 202,027,484 of NC_135329.1, forward strand.
CTATACTACACAGCAACAAAAGTTGGGCCTTCATATTTGTATAGCAAAAGATTAGTAAATATTTGACAAAGTAGCTCTCTATTGGGGCGACTTTCAAACCATTGGTTCTAGGATCAAGCTCTGAATAAAGAGTGACAAGAGCAACAAAAGTTACTTAGCTACTGAGGTTCAGCCATGGAGTTTGATATTTAAGGCAATAAGCCACAGTACTTTAATTTCACCCAATAAACACAATATTACTAAGACCCAATACGTGCATAGTCTTAAGTGAGGTGCTATGAATTTTTATCCTACTTACCCATATTATGAAAAGCACTTAATTTTTTATTCAGTGACTTTAAAACATCATACACACATTACAAGGAATGTTAATTTTCAAAGTTAACAATAACATGTTGTGAAGCATAATGACTCTCTCAATAAATTCAAACCTTCTGGAACTCCCACTCATAGTTTTCTGATACCTGGTGGTAAAGTCAGTTCTCATTCATTCATGCATTTATGGAACAATTATATTTGAGCATTTCTATGTCTCAGGCACTGTTCTAGACAATAGAGATGGAGCAATGGACAAAGTAGACACAAATTCCTGTCTTCATAAAGATTACGCTGCAGTAAGAGAGACAGACAAACAATCAAAATGAATAACCAAAATACATGTAATATGATAAATGGCAATAAGTACAAGTGATCACAATAAAAATGCGGGGAAGGAGATGGGTTATGTGGGAAGTGGGAGGGAGAAGAGTTATTTTACAAGTTACACTTGTGAATAAGGTAACCAGGTCTTCTTAAGTGAGGTCTTCTTAAATGATGTACATGAAAAAGGTCAAGGACTGAGCCTCAAGTATCTGGAGTATGATGGATTGAATTGTCTACTCCAGTTTGGTCTGTATGCAGGTTTGGTAGTGTGGGTGTGGACCGACTGTAAATAAGATCTCTTTAAGATGTTATTTCAGGTAAGGTGTGGCCCCACTGAATTAGGTTGTGCTTTAATCCATATACTGGAGTCTGTCATAGAAAGCGTGAAAGTCACGTGGAAAGAGAAGCCAGGAGAGCCCACTATCTGCATTGCCATGTAGATGCACAAACCAGGGACCAAGGATTAGCAGCAACCCCAGAGTGCCACAGTCATCAAGAATAAAGCATTGCCTTACAGACACTTGATTCTGGACCTTTTCTAGCTTCAAAATTCTGAGCTAATAAATTCCAGTTGTTCAAGGCAGCCAATTGTATGGTATTTGTTTTAGCAGCTGGGAAAATAAAACCTAGGGGGAATCATTATCCACACAAAAGAATGGCAATTTGCAAAGTATAATGCCTGGAAATGCGAAGAACCAGCATGTAGCCATAGCTCTGTCAGTAACCTGGACTGTTACTTGAGGGAGATGGAAGCCATGGGAGGTTTTGTGAACAGGGTTGTGATGTGCTCTGTCTTATATTGTAGCAGGGTCATTTGCTCACTCTGATAGAGACTGCAATGAGGTCCTAAGAGACCAGTTACATGGCTTTTGCTATAATCAGATAGGAAGACAAGAGCGACTCTGACTAAGGTAATAGCTATTGAGGCTGTTAGAAGCAATGAGATTCTAGTAAATTTGAAAGTAGAGGTAAAAGAATTTTCTGGATGATTGAATGGAGAGTGGGAGAGGACATGTAGTTAAAATAAGATGCCCAGATCTTCTGTCTGTGCTTTGGAAGGATGGAGTTGCCAATAGCCGGCAACAGGAGAAGACTGTTCAAAGAGCAGGTTTGGAGAGGATGAAAGGAGTTCAGTTTTTGACATATTAAGATAAAGGTGACCAAATGCCGTCTGTGTCTACTCTAGGTTGAGGGTTATTCTGAGAACATAATATTAATTCCAGATGTACAATGTCCTCTAAACACGTTGAAATCATTTCTTGAAGAAAGAAAGTGTCGTTCTCTTTATTTTTTTGTCTGTGTTTGGCTTTCAGGCCCAGACACTGTTTTGTATGATGGTCTTGAAAATAGTAAACTATATTAGCTAGGAAATTTTTTTAACTGCAATACACAGAATACTCTGCTAACAGAGGCTTTTTCCATAAGGAAATTTATAATCTTACCTAATAAGAAATATGAAGAAGTCTGGTGCTGCTAAATATCCTGCAATGCACAGAACAACACCCTTTCTGCAAACAAACAAAAAGTTGCTGTGCCCAAAATGCCAATGGTATTTGAGAATGTGAGATTTTTCTCTTACAGTAATCCTCAAAATTCATAACTTATTATTGCACTTGAATTCTGCCAATTATAATAACTAAGGAGCCAACTATGAATAGCACTAATTTCATGTTTTAACACTTTGTTTAAGTGAACTGTAATTCAGGTCCTACAGATTTCTCTATCCATGGAAATTTGGGTGCTTCCCAAAAATGCAGATACCTCACTCCCCCCACCCAACTCAGTTTAAACTGACTGTAGATATTCTAGAGCTATTGCTGAATAGAATTAAAATTAATTTAATATTCAAACTCATAAAATAATCTTTTGTCCTTTGCTACTGGTTCAACCTAGTTGAAAGAGCTTGAACTGAATACAAAATTGTGTTGTGAAGTTCTAACAGAAGTACTTTAAAAAACTATTATATGAGTGCAGATGATACATCTATTTCAGTTTCAATGAGAACATCTAAAAGAGATAACAAAGTAGATTGAAGTATTTCCCACCAACAAGTTGAGGAAATTAGAAAAGATGCCAAAAACCATATTGCAGCAAAGGAAAAGGAAATACATAGCTTCCCTCAATGACCAGGAAAGCGTAAAGGTTGAAGTTATTTGCTTTTCTGAAGACCCTTTCAACCCTTCTTTGTGCTGTAAATTCCATGGAATCTTCACATCTGTCCAAGCGTCACCTGGCCTTTTTCAATTTCTAATGTAGGACAATAAGAAGGATATGTGTTGTGTGTGTAGGTGTTCTGTGTTACACTTTCTGGTAAGTTGCTTCATTTGTTGGCAATTTTCTTCCAATGTGAAATAAAAAAGAGAGGGGAATAAGGGTAAGACTGTTCTCCCTAATGTTCAAGAGTTTGGCCAGAAGTTCCTCTAAGATTTTGTGATAGCTCATTTATAATATGGTGCAATTGGATCATCATTATACTTACATGCCATCTGTTCACTACTCTAACTCGGCTTTTTTACCCACTTGTTTCCATTTCAACTATTTTCATCTGAAGCCATACACATTTGCTAAGAAAATCCCAAGCATATTTGGTGTAGGAGGACTTCTGGACAAGTGGTTTCCAGAGTGTTGGAAGATAGAATTTCATTTAGCACACATTTATCTGTTTCATTTAAAGCTGATTTTTTGTGCTACCATATATGGGAAGTTCATTAAACTGCACATTTCACAGTTTTGCTGTTCTTTTCTCTCTAACGATGCTATTTGAATTCAGCACACATTCAGGAGAGCTGGAATTGAGCCAGTTTGTGAAATTTGGTATCTGCATTTCTAATCATTGTAGATTACAAATTCTACACCACACATCACATTCTGTCCCCTGATGCACATATCTATCCCTGCCAAGCGCCTTTGCCACAGATTATTTTTACAACCGATTTGCAAATAAAAATACAAGGCTAGGAAATAGGGCTATCTGTCACTGCCCTGATGCAAATTTATCCCACCACCTCCACAAGAAAATCCTGGTGTTCCTGCATCTTCCTGTTGAGATTAGTATTGCTTGTTATTCCATTCATTTACTGAAAGTGAAGTTGGAGAACTAAAGCATTAAACACTAAATTTTGTGTTATCTAACAATTAATCAGGTAATAATCCTGACAGAATTTTATACAATGCGTCGGGGCTTGGTGTTCTACTGAGCACTTCACATATATTATCTGATTCGTACACATAAGAACTTTATGATGTAAGTTTTAGTATTTGGGCCATTTATTTCAAACAAAAAAACAGGTTAGTGACAAGAAATCACCAAGTTTTTATAGTCAGTAAAGTTGGGGCTAGAGACAAAACTAGTTTTGTCTAGTCTCAAAGCCATGTTCCTAACTAACTAAATTTTAATCGGTTCATTCAATTCAAGGATACTATCAGTAGCAAGGATACTATCAATATCTCAGGGGATTTGACCCGCAAGATGAGACCTACATGTTCTCTCTTGCATTACCAAGAAGGACAAGTGTGCCCACTCTCCTGGAATCCAAAAGAGATCAAGAAAGTAAGAGGGGAAAGTCCTTAAGTCAAGAACTGACTTTAAGTAGATCTCAAGTCACTGAAGTGGGTGAAAGCACCCTTAACTCAAAAAGCTGACATTGAAGAGTCCTCTTCAGTGCACATGGCAACTTCCAGAATCCAATTTGGAAAGGAAGAATAAAAAGAAGTAACCTTACATAGTAGAATCTTGACCAAGACTATCTCAGCCAGATGATAAAGGTCAACATCAACAGTGATAAGTCTTGTGTACGGAGCCTTGATATGATAAGATGAGAGAATGGCACTTTTCCTCTATGGCTTTCTTCCAAAAAACAAACCCAGCCTACTTTAGAGAAAAAAAAATCAGTCAAATCCAAATCCAGTAGTGATGTCATCAACACGGTGATATAAGACATCATCTAAAATAAACCTCTCCAGAGATTCAGTGAATAAAAGAACAAATCCCATTTTCTTAAAACTCTGGAGGGTGGTAGAAACCAGAGAAGGACTTCACAAATGGTGAAGCAAAGGGAAAAAAAACATTGGATAGGAAATTGCTATCCTTGAACACTGGTCTCACTCTTTTCCCTCACTTCGTCCCACACAACTCTGGAGTCCCTCAGAGACAGAGACTGGGATCCCTCCCTACAAGCCTTATTACAGACTTAAGAGCCACTCACAGGAGCATGCCACAACCCCTGGTGTCAAATAGTAGAGACCAGGGACAAAAGTCAATTGGGAGTACTGCATGTTCAAAGGCCACAATGGGTGTTTAAAAACAGGAAAACGTAACTGGAAAGTGGTGCACTCACTCAATCCAGGGTCTGCTGACTGGACCACCTAAACCCAAAATGGACTTTTCTGGAGTGGCCCACCTTTCTGGATTGAGCCCATCTGCCTCCCCAGGTCACGATACATTAACAGGCAAGAAACCTGAGGAAGAAAAGCAACAGGGAAAGAAAAAAGTGGAAGAGTGTTAAGTTGAACAACTGTAGCACAAGATGTTTCAGTGCTGAAAAGTGCAAGGAGAACAGGGCACAGTGTGAAGGAAAGAATTTAAACAAATCATATGAGCTGAGGAGAAAATTCTGCACAAAAACAAATAAAACAGATCAAAATACCTGGAGAAGGAACCGAGGAAAGGAAGCTTTCATATGGGAATAAAACAATTACATAAAAAAAGCAGTCTCAATGCACTGCATAACCAGGGCAAGAATCAATTGAAGAAGATCTGAAAAAATTTGATCAGCTAAATGAAGTCTATTCTAAAAGCTTAGACTAAGATGGACAAAACATGCAAGAAGACCCTCAACACAAGGCCAACCAACAGTAAAATCCTAGGCAAGAGAGAGAAGCTGATCTTCAAAGTAAATGTATAAAGATAACCAGAAACCAAGATATCAATAAAAAGTTGCAATCAATACTAAGAGATGGGAAAATACATTCTATTGAAAGGAAAAAATTAAAACTTTAGAGGAGATACAGAATTTGGAACAACCTATAAAAGAAGTTCAAACAAATCTCCTATATAAATTCAAGAAGATGAAGGAAAATATGGCTAAAGAGATAAAGGATAATAGGAAGACAATGTGTGAGAATAAAGAAGAACTTGAAAGTATAAATAGGAAATTAACAGAAATTATGGGGATGAAGGGCACAATGGAAGAGGTTAAAAATTACTCAAGGCATACCACAACAGATTTGAACAAATGGAAGAAAGAATCAGTGAGCTAGAAGACAGGACAACTAAAATTTTATAGATAAAAGAACAGATGGAGAATAAACAAAAATTAAGCAGGGTCTCATGGATTTAAGTGACAGCATGAAGCACACAAACATACCCATCATGTGTAAACTAGAGGGAAAAAAGAAGGGGAAAGGGAAAAAAATAATACTTGAGTAAAATAATGGCTGAAAATTTCACAACTCTTCTGAGAGATATAAATGTACATATCAAAGAGCCACAACATACTCCAAACAGAATAAATCCCAATAGACTTGTTGACTTACTCTGAGATGCATAGTAATCAGAATATCAACTGGCAAAGTTAAAAAGAGAATTCTGAAAGAGAAAAGTGATTTGTCATAAACAAGGAATCCACAATAAGACTAAATTCCACCTGCATGCTATCTACAGGAGTCTCACTGTGGACTGAAATACATAAATAGATTGAAAGTGAAGGGTTGGGAAATATTCCCTGCAAACAATAACCAAAAAGAGCTGACACAGTTATACTATATCAGAGAACATAGATTTCAAATGCAAAGCCTTATAAGAGACAAAGAGTGGCACTATATATAAATAAAAGGGGCATTCACCCACCAAGAAAAAATAAAAATCATAAATATCTATGCACCTAATCAGGGTACCTCAAAATGCATATGACAAACAGTGGCAATACTGCAGGGAGAAATTGATGTCTCTACAATCATAGTTGGAGACTTCAAACACACCACTATCATCAATAGATAAAACATCTAGACAGAAGATCAATAAGGAAACAGAGAACATGAAGAATGTGATAAATGAACTAGGCCTAGCAGATATATACAGACCACTGTACTGCAAAACAGCTGGTTAAACATTCTTCTGAAGTGCACATTGATAATTCTCCAGGATAGAACACATTGGTCACAAAGCAAGCCTCAATAAATTTAAAAAGATTGAAATTCTGCAAATCATCCTTTCAGGCCAAAATGGAATGAAACTGGGAATCAATAACAGGAGAACAAGAAAATTTAAAAATATGTGGAAACTAAACAACACACTCAAAGAATCATTGGGTCAAAGATGAAGTTTGGAGGGAAATCAAGCAGGATCAACATACTGCAACTTATGGATGCAACAAAGGCAGTGCTGAGAGGGAAATTTGTAGCCCTAAATGCTTACATAAAAAAGAAGAAAGAGCTAAAATCAAAGACCTAATTGCACACCTGGAGGAACTAGAAAGAGAAGAGCAAAATAATCCCAAAGCAACCAGAAAGAAGGAAATAACTAAGATAAGAGCAGAAATAAATGAAATTGAGATAAAAAGAGAATCAACAAAACCAAAAGTTGGTTCTGTAAGATCAATAAAAATAACAAACCTTTACTCGACTGATGAAGAACAAATAGAAGATGCAAATAAATAAAATCAGAAATGACAGAGAGACATTACTACTGAACCCACAGAAAGAAAAAGAAAAAGGATCATAAGAGTGTACTATGAACAACTGTATGCCACAAAATAGATGGCCTGGATGAAATGGCAAATTCCTAGAAAGACATCAACAAGCTGTACTGACTCTACAAGAAATATAAGACCTCAACAACCCAATTAAAAGTAAACAAATGGAACTGGTCATCAAAAACTTCCCAAGAAAGAAAAGCTAGGACCAGAATTCTACCTGGGTGAACTCTACCAATCCTTCCAAGAAGAATTAATATCAATTCTGCTCAACATCTGAAAAACTGAAGAAGGGAAACACTAGCTAGCTCAGTTTATGAGGCCAACACCACACTAACACAAAAGACAAAAACAGATACTACAAGAAAAGAAAGTTACAGACCAACTCCTCTTAAGAATTTAGATGCAAAAATCCTCAACAAAATAAATTTCAAATCAAATTAAACTGCACATAAGAAGAATTATACACCATGATTAAGTGGGTTTATCCCAGGTATGCAAGAGTGATTTAACATAATAAAATCAGTTAATATAATACACCATATTAAGAAAACAAAGGGAAAAATCACATGATCAACCTGATTGAGGCAGAAAAGGCATTTTCAAAAGCCAGCATCTTTTCTTGATAAAAATAATTCATAAGAAAGGAATATAAAGGAACTTCCTTAGAATAATAAATGGGTATATGAAAAACCCACAGCTAACATCATCATCTATGGTGATAAACTGAAAGCTTTCCCTCTAAGATATGGAAGAAGGTAAGGATGCCCAATGACATCACTATTATTCAACATTGTGCTAGAAGTTCTAGCAAAAGCAGTTAGACAAGAAAAAGAAATAAGAGGAATCCAAATCAGAAAGAAAGAAGTAAATCTTATAGTTTCTGCAGGTGACCTGATCCTATTTATAGAAAGTCCTGAAAAATCTACAGCAAAACTAATAGAACTAATAAATGAATTCAATGAAGTGGCAGGATACAAAATCAACAATAAAAAATCAATTATGTTTGTATAAATTAATAAACAATCTGAGGAGAAAATCAGGGAAAACATTCCATTTACAATAGCATAATAAAGGAATCAAATATCTAGGAATAAATTTAACCAATGACATAAAGGACTTGAACACAGAGAACTACTAATTGGCAAAAGAAATAAAAAGAACTAATTAAATGAAGAGCATTCCATACTCATGAACTGGAAGACTAAGTATCATTAAGATGCCAATTATATTCAAACTGATTTGCAGATTCAACACAATCCCAATCAAAATTCCAACAGTTGACTTTGCTGAAATGGCAAGCAAATTAAAATTTATTTGGAAGGGTAAAGAGCTCAGAATAGTCAAAGCCTTCTTAAAAAAAGAAGAACCACATTGGAGGACTCACACTTCCTGACTTTAAAGTACGTTACAAAACCAGAGTGGTCAAAACAGCATAGTACTGGCATAAGGATAGATGTATTGCCCAATGGAATTGAATTAGGAGTTCAACAATATACCTTCATACTATGGTCAATTGATGTTTTAAGGGTATTTTTTTGCCTTTTTTTAAATTGAGATATATTCATGCATCACACAAACCACCCAAAGCATACAATCAAGAGTGCACAGTAGGGCAGGCCACAGTGGCTCAGTGGCAAGAACACTTGCCTGCCTTACCAGAGGACCCAGGTTTGATTCCTGGTACCTGCCCATGTAAAAGAAAAAGAGTACACAATATATGACATAGTTGTGCATACATTCTCATGATCAATTTTAGAACATTCTCATTATTCCAGAACAGAAATAAGAATAAAAAATAAAACCTAAATACTCCCATACCCTTTACCCACCCTTATTGTTGACCCAAAATATTGCTATAGTAAACCTTACTGTCAATGAAAGAATATTAAAATATTACTGCTAATAATAGTTCATAGTTCATAATACCTGTGTTTTCCCCATATACTCCTCTACTAGTACTAATTTTTTACATTTATAGTAGTTCATGCAAGAACTTATTTATATTTGCAGTGTGAATTGGTGATATACATGACTTTAAACAATGATTTTCTATCAAATTCATCTACCATAAAGCACTATTACTTATAATCCCAATAACAAGCACATCACCTCTATTCATTCCTCAAAATTTTAGTTCAACCTCAATAATGATTCTGTATATATTAGGTAAGCACTCTTCCTTCTCTAGCTTCTGTATATCTCTAGTATCCTATATTCTACATGTTAGGACTCTGAGTTTACATTCCTAATTAGTTAATATTAGTGAAATCATACAAAATCTCTCTTTTTGCACCTTACTTACTTCACTAAGCATTATGACCTCAAGGTTCATTTATGTTGTCACCTGTCTCAGGACCTTTTTCTTTCTTACTGCTGTATAATATCCCATTGTATGTGTATATATGACATTTTATTTATCCACTCATCTGTTGATGGATTCAAATTTTTTCCATCATTTGGCAATTTTGAATAATGCTACTATGAACATCAGTGTGTAAATGTCTGTTCATGTCCCTGCTTTCAGATCTTCTGGGTATACACCAAGTAGTGAAATTGCTGGATAATAAGGCAACTCAGTATTTAGTTTGTGTAATAGCGGTCATTCTTATAGGTGTGAGATGTTATCTCACTGTGATTTTAATTTACCTTTCCTTAATAACTAATGAATATGAATGTCTTTTCATATACTTTTTAGCCATTTATATTTCCCCTTTGGAAAAAAATGTCATCCATATCTTTGGCCCATTTTATAATTGGGTGTTTTGTCCTTTTATTGTTGAGTTGTGGGATTTCTTTATATATTCTGGATATCAAACCCTCATAAGATATATGGTTACCAAATATTCTCTTCCATTAAGTTGGCTGGCTGGTCAATTGATTTTTGATAAGGCTGCTGAGTCAACTCAATGGGAAAGAACTGCCTTCTCAACAAATGGTGTTGGGGGAACTGGATATCCATATATAAAAAAATGAAAGAAGATCCCTACCTCACACCATATACAAACATGAACTCAAAATGGATCAAAGACCTAAGTATAAGAACCAGGACCATAAAACTGTTGTAGGAAAATATAATGAAGCATCTTAAAAATCTTGTGGTAGGCAATGTTTTCCTAGAATTTATACACAAAACACAAACAATGAAAGAAAAAATAGATAATAGAACCTCTTCAAAATTGAAAACTCTGCGTCAAAGGAATTTGTTACAAAAGTGAAAAGACTATCTGCTCAATGGGAGAAAACAGTTGAAAACTGCATATCCGATACAATTTAATATCCAAAGCATATAAAGAAATCCTACAACTGTACAATAAAAAAACAAACAACCCAATTTAAAATAGGCAAGAGATGTGAGTAGACATTTCTTCAAAGAGGAAATACAAATGGCTAAAAAGCACATGAAAAGATGCTCATGTCACTAGCTATTAGGGAATTGCAAATCAAAACCACAATGAGATATCATTTCACACCTGCTAGAATGGCCACATTAAAAAAAAAAAACAGAAAACTGCAAGTTTTGGAGAAGTTGTGGGAAATAGGAACAATCATACATGCTAGTAGAAATGTAAATGGTGCAGCCACTGTGGAAGACAGTCTACCATTCCTTAGGAAGCTAAGTATAGAATTGCCATGTGAACCAGCAATCCCACTACTTGAAAGAACTGAAGAAAGGAATTTGAACAGTCATTTTCACACTGATGTTCATAGCAGCATTATTCAATAATGGACTTATTGTCAGCCCTACAACAGCACTAATTACATTTATCATTCTAGTTCTCACATCTAAAGGTGAGAATGTTCTTTCATGAATTATAAAAATATAAGATGTAGATTCAAGGTGTTATTAATGGAGGTATATGGGGAAAAATATACCTAATGTAAATTATGGACAATAAATAATAGTACAATTTTAATAATCTTTTATCAATTGTAAAAAAAGGTAACTATTGTTAAAAAATAGTCCAATTATTTAAAAAAAAGAATTATAACAAATGTTCAGCACCAGTGCAAGGTGTTGGCAGTGGGTTGGTGTTTGGGAATCCTGTACTTTATATATGATTCTTTTGTAAGTTCACAACTTCCCTAATAAAAAATTTAAAAACACATCTCAAACCTGGGACATTTTACAAAATACCTGACCAGTAACTCCTCGAAACTGTGAAGGTCACCAAAAACAAGGATAGTCGGAGAAACCATCACAGCCAAGTGCAGCTTAGAGAAACATGACAACTGGATATAACATGGGATTCTGGATGGGATCCTGGAACAGAAAAAGGACATTAGTTGAAACCTAAGGAAACATGTGTAAAGTATGAACTTTAATTAGTAATAACAAACATGTCAATATTAGTTCACCAGGAAATATTCCTTACTAATGTAAGGTGCTAATAACTGGGAAAACTATGCATGGGTTCTAAAGGAACACTGTACTATCCTCACAACAATTCTGTAAATCTAAAACTGTTCAAAACTAAAATTTATTTTAAAAAAAGAAAAAGCAAAAGTGTGCAGAAAGGACACATATCACAGTTGTATTTAAGTAATATCACTCTTATCTCAAGCCTTCTCTCCCTATAGTTTGCTTACACATCTGTCATAGATTGACAGACCTTTTGGAAAGGACAAAAAGGCAAGACATGATAAAAGACTTAATATTTGGAAAGTTAAGAAAAATGACTAGACAGTGAAATAATCTCTATTTAAAGGGCATGGTGGAGGACTATTACAAATACTTTTAAATCATCTTTGGGCACGAGTTAAAACCTGCATGTTTGCAGGTCAGAAATACAAAGAGCCAATCCTGCTGTCTAGAGCTGTTCGATGGAAATCAGAGTGTTCAGCAACCTTTACACATGATTTCAGCTCAATAAGGAAGTAAAGCAAAAGTCAAGTTTGAATCTTGTGGCTGTGGCCAATCTGTGCAGTTAGAACTCTGAAAATAGGCTGAAGCAGTTCATTCCCTTCATCCAGCTAACCTCTACAACAACCCACAATACACCTGCTTTCTACAAGCTACAAAGTGATGGGGCTTTGTATCAGATTATCAGCCTCCTCTACCATCTAGCTGTCAGTCTTTGGTGATCCAAAGGGATGTCAAACATGATAGCAGCCACCAAAACAAGTTCAAGGTCAACTAATAGTCTCTCAGCTTGCAAAAGCCATCAGAACTCTATCAGTTGACATTTCTTTTCTCCCCACTTCAAGAAACAGCTGTGTTCCCATTTGCCTGGCAGCTTGCCAAAGAAATAAGGCAGTTAGTTAACACAGAGCTGTCAATAATCCATGGTAGCTGGACTTGATAAAGTAATCAGGAGGGGATATCATTTAATCAAGGTCTTTGGAACAAGGAGAAGCAATTGGGATTGCTAATCAGGTAATTGCAGGGGGAATTGCTTAGAAATAATTTGTATTGAACTAATGGAAGAGCAAGTCTAACTTACAATGAGGAGGAAGGGCTTTTCATGCTGGTATCATCCTTACTATGACTGCTAATTTTTTTGCCATGTGTAAATGAGATGGGAATCCATTCCCCACAGTACTCAGCTCCCTAAATGTCACATTTCTGGCTTGTGCTAGTCTAGATATTGACTAGACTGCCTCTGGAGAAAACAACCTTTGCTGACACTTTGAAGGAAAATACAGACAACAATGGATCACATTCTAAGTCACTTACTTATTGATCTGATTACATCCAAATGCGTGATTATGGATAATATGAGTTTCTATTCCAATAAGGAACTTAAAGCTCTATAGACTTTTCTCAGAAACCCTGAGGAAATATCTTAAGTGGATTCCTCTTGATTCATTTAGTTCAAAATGCATCCTCAACAAGGGTTCCAAAAAAATATCAAAATTGCATGTAATTCAACATCAAATATTTCTAAATTGTGTTCTACAAATTGCCTCAACAAATAAGAATTAACAGTTTTGTGGTATGATTTGTCAAGACTGCACATAATTGTTTACAACCGCTTCCTTACTGCAAAAATAAATTAAGATGTCTTCGAATGTTTCACAAAACATAGCAAGATAAAATCAGTTAAAAATCAGCTAGACCATGAAATAAAACTTTAAAGAACAATAGACGCACAGAATCAATGACTAAGAAAATGTGTCATTTCATTTATTCATTCATCTTAGTGAAAATTATTGAATACTACTCTACACTAGGAAAAGTAGACATTCTTTATTATTCTCCTTGAATTTCTTGGTGGATATTTCATAATGAGTAGTTTTTTCTCCTCCACTTCCTTAATTTGATTGTGTTCTATCCATTTCATTGTATAATGGAAACAGTATGAATACGGAGTCAGAGAGATCCACATTGGAAGGCTAATTGGCCACTGCCTTGTTAGGTGATTTGTGGCAAGCTGATTAGAGTTTTAATCATTCATTTCCTTACTTTGAAAAATTAGGATAATAATAAATACGGACATAAAGCTTCATCATTGTTGCTTTAGGATGCAAAGTGCCTAATATTTACAATACACTAAGTCATTGATTAATAATCACTTAGTCAATAATAGGTGTAATATAGCTTATTTTCTTCTATTTTGACTTATTTCTTCCCAAGCTGTCTTTTGGAAAAACTACAATCCTTTACTTAGAAATAAAGGGTGGGAATAATTACTAATACCTTCCACCTTTGACAGATGTCAGTGTGTGATTTCACAACTTGATAATACTAGACAGATTCTATTAATCTGAACAAATGTGACAGGAATAAATTTATTTAAGATGGAAGTATTCTCAGCCTTGATCATCTCTTCCCTTCCCACTCCACCTGTCAGAGGGAATCTTATATTCTCCTACTATACTCCTCCACCCAGCCCAATTCTTAGTCTCTAAAGAAGAGCCCTCTCTGGATGACTTATACAATTTTGTGATGCAAACTTGGGAAGGACTGGACTCAGACAGGACTGGAAATGAAAATCAAAGAAGATAGCCATGACACAAGCAGCAGAATTAGTGAAAAAGTTGTAGATAGAGAGCGAGGTTCATGAATAGTGAATGGCTCTAGAGAGGCCGTGAGAAGAGAGGAAAGAGAGTTTTACAAATTGGACTTTGGATTATTTCTTGAATTTGCTTTAAAATGATGGAGATTGGAATTAATTTTTTTGTTTTTTTCTTTTTTATTTATTAATTAAAAAATTAACAACAAACAAAACATTAAGATATCATTCCATTCTACATATATAATCAGCAATTCTCAACATCATCACATAGTTGCATATGCATTATTTCTTAGAACATTTGCATCAATCCAGAAAAAGAAATAAAAAAACAACAGAAAAAGAAATAAAATGATAACAGAGAAAAAAAAGATTATACATACCATATCCCTTACCCCTCGCCTTCATCTATCACTAGCATTTCCAACCAAATTTATTTTAACATTTTTCCCCCTATTATTTATTTTTATTCCATATGTTCTACTCTTCTGTTGATATGGTAGATAAAAGGAGCATCAGACACAAGGTTTTCACAATCACAGAGTCACATTGTGAAAGCTATATCATTGTTCAATCATCATCAAGAAACATGGCTACTGGAACACAGCTCTACATTTTCAGGCAGTTCCCTCCAGCCTCTCCACTACATCCCAAACAACAAGGTGATATCTACTTAATGCATAAGAATAACCTCCAGGATAACCTCTCAACTATGTTTGGAATGTCTCAGCCATTGACACTTAGTCTCATTTCACTCTTCCCCCTTTTGGTTGAGAAGGTTCTCTCAATCCCTTGATGTTAATTCTCAACTCATTCTAGGGTTTTTCTCAATCCCTTGATGCTGAGTCTCAGCTCATTCCAGGATCTCTGCCCCACATTGCCAGGAAGGTCCACACCCCTGGGTGTCATGTCCCACACAGAGAGGAGGAGGGTGGTGAGACTGCTCGTCGTGTGGGCTGGAGAGAGAGGCCACATCTGAGCAACAAAAGAGGCTCTCTTGGGGGTGACTCTTAGGCCTAAATTTTAAGTAGACTTGACCTATCCTTTATGGGGTTAAGCTTCATATGAACAAACCCCAAGGTTGGGGGCTCAGCCTATAGCTTTGGTTGTCCATACTGCTTGTGAGAATATCAAGAATTCAACTTGGGAAAGTTGAATTTCTCCCCACTCTCACCATTCCCCGAAGGGGGCTTTGCAAATACTTTTCCACTCACTGATCGAATCACTCTGGGATTCATCGGGGGATCACTCTGGACAAACCAACAAAATCTCGTGTCCTATCTGAGATCCCAAGTACTTATGGCATTCAATCAAACTATCTACATAAGTTATATTAGGAAATGCACTAGTCAAAATATAAATTTTGTAACAAATAAACATTTTTTGCCTTAGTCTCACATATAAGGTGACATTTTAAAATATTAATTACCATCTATTTTCAGCACCCTGCAATAATGACATTCCTTTGTTCTTCCTCATGCAAAAACATTTTTGAAATTTGTACATTGTACATTTCACTATTATTATACACTCTAGGCATTCCTAGACTATACCACCTCAATCTTTAACATCCATCTTTCTTTCTGATTTCATTTATGTCCCCAGACCTCCTCCCTCTATCATTCTCACATGCAACTTCATTCAGTGTTTTAACATAATTGTATTACAGTTAGGTAGTATTGTGCTGTCCATTTCTGAGTTTTTGTATCCGGTCCTGTTGCACAATCTGTATCCCTTCAGCTCCAATTACCCAACATCTTACCCTATTTCTATTTCCTGATGGTCTCTGTTACCAACGAAATATTCCAAGTTTATTCACTAATGTCAGTTCATATCAGTGAGACCATACAGTATTTGTCCTTTAGTTTTTGGCTAGTCTCACTCAGCATAATGTTCTCAAGGTTCATCCATGTTGTTACATACTTCATAAGTTTATTCTGTTTTACAGCTGCATAATATTCCATTGTATGTATATACCACAGTTCGTTTAGCCACTCTTCTGTTGATGGACATTTTGGCTGTTTCCATCTCTTTGCAATAGTAAATAATGCTACTATAAACATTGGTGTGCAAATGTCCGTTTGTGTCTTTGCCCTTAAGTCCTCTGAGTAGATACCTAGCAATGGTATTGCTGAGTCATATGGCAATTCTATATTCAGCTTTTTGAGGAACCACAAAACTGCTTTCCATAGCAGTTGCACCATTTGACGATCCCACCAATAATGAATAAGTGTACCTCTTTCTCCACATCCTCTCCAGCATTGTCATTTTCTGTTTTGTTGATAGTGGCCATTCTGGTGGGTGTGAGATGATATCTCATTGTGGTTTTGATTTGCATTTCTCTAATGGCCAGGGACATTGAGCATCTCTTCATGTGCCTTTTGGCCATTTGTATTTCCTCTTCTGAGAAGTGTCTGTTCAAGTCTTTTTTCCATTTTGTAATTGGATTGGCTGTCTTTTTGTTGTTGAGTTGAACAATCGCTTTATCAATTCTGGATACTAGACCTTTATCTGATATGTCATTTCCAAATATTGTCTCCCATTGTGTAGGCTGTCTTTTTACTTTCTTGATGAAGTTCTTTGTTGCGCAAAAGTGTTTAATTTTGAGGAGCTCCCATTTATTTATTTATTTCTTCAGTACTCTTGCTTTGGGTGTAAGGTCTATAAAACCACCTCAAATTATAAGATTCATAAGATATCTCCCTACATTTTCCTCTAACTGTTTTATGGTCTTAGACCTAATGTTTAGATCTTTGATCCATTTTGAGTTAACTTTTGTATAGGGTGTGAGATACGGGTCCTCTTTCATTCTTTTGCATATGGATATCCAGTTCTCTAGGCACCATTTATTGAAGAGACTGTCCTGTCCCAAGTGAGCTGGCTTGACTGCCTTATCAAAGATCAAATGTCCATAGATGAGAGGGTCTGTCTCTGAGCACTCTATTTGAGTCCATTGGTCAATATATCTATCTTTATGCCAGTGCCATGCTGTTTTGACCACTGTGGCTTCATAATATTCCCTAAAGTCAGGCAGCGTGAGACCTCCAGCTTTGTTTTTTTTCCTCAAGATACTTTTAGCAATTCGGGGCACCCTGCCCTTCCAGATAAATTTGTTTATTGGTTTTTCTATTTCTGAAAAGTAAGTTGTTGGGATTTTGATTGGTATTGCATTGAATCTGTAGATCAATTTAGGTAGGATTGACATCTTAACTATATTTAGTCTTCCAATCCATGAACACAGTATGCCCTTCCATCTATTTAGGTCTTCTGTGATTTCTTTTAACAGTTTCTTGTAGTTTTCTTTGTATAGGTCTTTTGTCTCTTCAGTTAAATTTATTCCTAAGTATTTTATTCTTTTAGTTGCAATTGTAAATGGAATTTGTTTCTTGATTTCCCCCTCAGATTGTTCATTCCTAGTGTATAGAAATTCTACAGATTTTTGAATGTTGATCTTGTAACCTGCTACTTTGCTGTACTCATTTATTAGCTCTAGTAGTTTTGCTGTGGATTTTTCAGGGTTTTTGACATATAGTATCATATCATTTGCAAACAGTAATAGTTTTATTTCTTCCTTTCCAATTTTGAAGCCTTGTATTTCTTTTTCTTGTCTAATTGCTCTGGCTAGAACTTCCAACACAATGTTGAATAACAGTGGTGATAGTGGACATCCTTTTCGTGTTCCTGATCTTAGGGGGAAGGTTTTCAGTTTTCCAACCGGAATTAATTTTAATAATATCAGCTGTTGGTGTTTTAATAATATCACCTTGCTAAGACTGGGCTTTTATTTGGGTTATACAGAGCCCCCAACAAGTTTTCTTTCCTGCTTAAATTGATTGGCATCAGAAAGAGTCACTTAGGTTAAAGAAAACTAAAGATAGCTGTAAGAATAGCTTAACCAGTGTTCTATTTGTAAGGCAGGAATAAGGGGCAGGATTGTTGTCATCATGGAAGCTGAGAGTCACTAATTTTCTATGCTGTTCTGTGATGTCTAGGCACAAATTCTTTGAAACCAAATCTCATTGTTATCCTGGATTCAATGTGCTATTACCCTGCTGGCCATAGACTTAAAGAGGCACTGGATTTCCATGTTTCTTCAAAGATTCATCCATTTGTTAATTAGTCTACAAAGACTTATCCATTCATTAATTAGCCAACAAATAAGAATTAACAGTTTTGTGGTAAAACATTAGGAGGCATAAGCAATTAAAAGATAGCTTCCCTTAAAAAAAAGTCTCCATATACAGCAGATACAAAAAAGTTATGTGTACTTTACTTTTTCTTCAGCCTAATGTTGGGTCAAAAGCAAGGGGGTTTGCCTCTGAAATTCCCATTTCTGTCCAAGAGCTTCCTTATAATGTCTCAGAAAGTCATATAGGACATTAAATTTTCTCCTCCACAATACACTCACGTTATTGTGCCCATGTATTTGTACATACTGAGGTTGACAAAAGGATTCTACATTTCATCTGGAAGAATAAAAATGAAAAATTCCAAAGACATCGGAAAATAAAAGCGTAATGATAGGGACTGTGCTAGTGATTTGTAGTTATTAATGTTTAACATAATCAGATATTAAAATATATTATGAAACCACAGTAACTCAAAAGTGTAATAATGGCACAGAAATAGAGAAACAAGGCAGAAAGAACTGAATCAAACTTTGTTATAAAAGAATGATGACATTTGAAATCAAGTGGAATAGAGGAAAAGTGGTGTTAAAATAACTGAGTAAATATTGGGCAAAAAAATAATTCCTTTATCATGATGCTTTTACCATAAATAGTTCTTGACAGAAAACAAGGTAAATATACATTCAAAAGTTAGTAGAAGAAAATGGTGTTTTTCTTTCAGAATTGAAATCATAAAGAAAAGTAATGATAAATGTAATGATATAAAAGTTGTAATCTCTTTATCTAAAAAACATTTCAAATTAATGCAATAATTATGTCTTATGAGTAAGCTGTGGTGGCATAATTGGCTAGCTATGTAGAGGGAAGAAATGAAGAGGGAACCTCACCTCATTCATCACACACAAAAAAGCCTTCCTTGTAAATGGATAAAAAGCATAAGTATAAAAATAAAGTCATAAAAGTATGTGAAGGAAATATACAATAATGTTTTAATAATCCTGAAATAAGAAAGAACTTTCTATATATAATATCAAAGGAAGATTCTACATAGGAAATATTTATTTGTAAAAATAATTTATAGGGTGCACAGGGAATTCAGTGGTAGAATGCTCACCTTCTATGCTGGAAACCTGTTCAATTCCTGGACCATGCACCCCCAAAACTAAATAAATAAAAATAAAAATACTTAATAAAACATCATAAGTAATCAGAAGTGATAAGCTGAAAGATGCATTTGCAATATATTTTCAAATGGCTAATACTCTTATTTATAAAACAATTTTATAAATTAGAAAGAAAAGACCAACACCCTAAATGAGAAATGGACACAAGCCTTTATCCAGAAGAAATGTATCCAATAAGCTTACAGAAAAAATGTTATACCCCATGTACAACTGAATAAGTTCTCGTTAAAGCAATTGCATACCAGTAATTACCTTTGACTTAGCAAAAATGAAAATAAGAATAAATATTCACTATTATACATAGTGTAAATAAATGATGCTATTGTATGTTATAGGTGGAAATGAATTGATACAATTTTTCTAGTGGACAGTTTAAGTAATTCATATCAAATCTTTAAATACCCGTATCCCTTGCCTCAATAATTCCACTTTTAGGAATTAATAGTAAGGAAATAGAAAAATGTACAGATATATTCAGAACATACACAACACAGAGATGTTCATAGTAGCAGTTCCAATGGCCGTTTCTAAGGGACTGGTCAAATATACATAATAGTATGACATTGAAATATCATTTACCTAATAAAAATTAGTTGAGAGTTTCATATTCGTTGATATGAATAATTCTGCACGTTTTACGTGAGTTAAATATTATAATAGTATGATCTCATTCTAGCATAATTTTAATAGTTTTCCATACTAAAGAATATTATATCCATAGTATACAAAATATCTTTATAAAAATGCATAAGTAAATCTAAGGATTTATAGCTAAATATTAACTGTGATCATTAATGGAAATACAGATGTTTTAATTTTCTGTCTTACTTTTTTTGCATTACCTTTATTTAAAGAAAAGCACGTAAGATTTTTTTATCCTACTAATTATGGCATGAGGCAATATTTCCATTTTGTTAAGCCATATTTTAGGCAATGATTTGATTGGGACCTGGATTTCCTCAGCTAACTTATTTGAGTTGATGGTATATTTTTTAATTGCATGAGAGTATTTTTTCAAATATATAAGGGATTATACTCATTTAATTAATTTTTGTTTTCCTGTTATAAAATTTGTGATTTAAGATGAGAAAAGGAGGACCTGGATTTTAAAAGTTTCCCACATATCTGTAAGAGCAGCAACTTGACTTTTCTCCCTTTTACTTTCAGACCGAATTGATTTCCTGCACTCTTCTTCCTTTCTCCTCAGAAAAGGAGGGGTCACCGTCATTTTCTCTTCTATTACACAGGTAACATTATTCCAACATTTTTTGCCTGACTTTTATATGAGATTTAACGCATCAACTTTTCTACTTCATGTTTTGTTTTTGTTTTTGTTTTTTCACGTGGGCACTCCAGGAATCCAACCCAGGTCTCCGGCATGGCAGGCGAGAATTCTGCCACTGAGCCACCATTGCACTGTCTTCTACTTCATGTTTTTTTAAAATCACTTTTCAATGTTAGTCTTGTCTCTGTAAAATCATGTAATCTCTGGTCTGCAAAATACAGTGCTCTAGATTAGACCACATAGTTTAACTCCTTTGTTTTTCTGATTAAAAAACATTGAGTCCTGAGGAGGATCAGTGCATGTCATGGATCATCCAGTTTGTTAGTGACAGAACCAGAAACTGGAATCTTGGGGGTTCTGACAACATGCTCTTCCTGTTAAAGTTGATCTACAGCATTTAACACAGATAATGAAGCCTTCAGGAGAAAGCCATCCCATAAGTCCCTTTATTTTATAGTTGGAAAAGTCCATGTCTAAAGAAAAAACTAGTAACTAGGTTAGGATCATTTTGTTATTTATTGGCAGAGGTGAGAAGAGAGGTCTTCTGTTCCATCCTCACCAAACTCACAGAGAAGTCTTGTATAAATTAGAGAAAAGCTCTGAATGGAGCAGTTAATCAAAATGTGTCCTGTGGAAGACTGATCTCCAGTAAATATGACTTTGGGAAAGTCTGCAAACTATATCTACTCTCTTGCAGACTCACAGAGCTCATTGGTGCATTAAAGGCTCTAAGAAGTCATGAAGAAAATAAAGCTATTAAACTTTGTAAACCCAGTGTTTACTCTTTTTTAATATCTTTATTGAGAAAACTAAAACATAAACATTTTTAACATACAAACATTTCATACATGGTGTACAATCAATGGCTCACAATATCATCACATAGTTGTGTATTCATCAGCATGATCTTTTTTTGAGCATTTGCATCACTCCAGAAAGAAAAAGAAATAAAAAAGAAAAAAGAAAAACTCATACATACCATACCCCTTACCCCTCCCTCTCATTGACCACTAGTATTTCAGTCTACTCGATTTATCTTAACCTTTGTTCTTCCTATTATTTGCTTATTTTTTATTCTTATTTTTTACTCATCTGTCCATACCCTAGTTAAAAGGAGCATCAGACACAAGGTTTTCACAATTATACAGAAACGTCGTAAAAACTATATCACTATACAATCATTTTCAAGAAACATGGCTATTGGAATATAGCTCTACAGTTTCAAGTACTTCCCTCTAGCCACTCCCACACACCATAAACTTAAAAGGGTATATATATATATATATATATATATATATATATATATATATATATATAATGCATAAGAATAACCTCAAGGATAACCTCTCAACTCTGTTTGAAATCTCTCAGCCTTTATTTTTTCCTCATTTCTCACTTCCCTCTTTTGGTCAAGAAAGTTTTCTCAATCCCTTGATGCTGGGTGCCGTCTCATCCTGGGATTTCTGCCCCACATTGCCAGCGAAAACTATACCACTGGGAGTCATGTCTCACGTGGTGGGGAAGGGCAGTGAATTCACTTGCCATGTTGGCTTAGAGAGAGAGGCTACATCTGAACAACAAAAGGGGTCCCTGGGGGTGATTCGTAGGCCTAATTTTAATTGGGCTTAGCCAATCTTTTGCAGGAAAAAGTTTCATAGGGGTGAATCCCAAGACCAAGGGCTCAGCCTGTTGATTTGGTTGTCCCCACTGCTTGCGAGAATATCAGAAATTCTCTAAATGGGGAACTTGAATATTGCCCCTTTTCTCCCTATTCCCCCAAGGGAGCTTTGCAAATACTTCTTTATTCACTGTCCAAATCTCTCTGGGATTTATTGGGGTATCACACTAACTTGGACAAACCAACAAAATCTCATGCCCTATCCAAGATTCCATGTACTTACGGTGTTCAACTAAATTGACCATACACGTTAAATTAGGAAATGCACTACCCATAATATAAATTTCGCACCAAATAAACATCTCTCCTTTTAGTCCCACACAAAAGTTGAAGTCAATATCATCCTTTACCCAGTCTTCTGATATACCTTAGTGCTATCCAGATCAGCTTCATTCATATCTCTACTCGATCTTTGATCACTTCTTCAACTTTTTAAATAGTTTCTGCTTGGAGTACTGCTGGCTTTCATAGCTTCAGAGCTCTAACTCTGAGTCTCAAGTGTCACATAAATACCCAAAATTTCTGGGAAAGACCATGTTAAATTCAAACAGCTCAGTATCTCAGCATTTAGAATTAACAGTTACATCTCCTGAATACATGTGACTGCTGTAAGAGCTTACAATCTAGGACCTTTTACAGTAAGCTTCAACCTGATAACCCATGCTCTTGACTTTAGTTCACCGACTTTTTATATGATAGTTAGTCCATATGATTGAGGCATGATAATATTTGTCTTTTTGTTCCTGATATATCATGTAACATAGAGCTCTTAAGGCTCATTCATCTAGTTGCATGCATCACAACTTAATTCCTTCTTGTGGCCAATCAGTAGTCCATTATACATCCTTGTATTCCTCAGTCGATGTACCCTTAGACCACCTCCATTCATTGCGATCAGGAACAGGGTTTCAGGATCATACAGCAACCCCATCACTAACCTCCTGTGGAAACACCACCCAGTGTTTTCAAATGTATATGACCAAGGAACCCTTTGCCTCATAAAAACTATCAACATTCTTTAGAATAATGTTTCACTGAACATTTTATGATAATTTTGGTGGAGAGCAGGAAGACCAGGGCTCTAATCTCAGATCTGCTGCTCTGTAGAAGTACGCCTATGGGCCAGTCATTTAATTTTCTTCATATATGACGGGAAAAGGATGAGGGGAACAAAACAAGTTCTAAAGACTCTTTCATCTTCAAAAGTTTTTTGTGGTCTCATCTGTTTATATTTTCTATATGTACTTATACACATTCACATACAAATACACACACATATATACATACAGAGATAGCCAGAAAGAGAGAATTTGCAAGGTAAGAATGCTATTATGAGTCCCAGAAAAGTATGTGTGCGTGTGTATGAAATAGTTTTAATTTCCACATTTTCCCCTCTTTCTCTTTTCTCTCTCTCTCTCACCTTCTGATCCTTCAAAAACAACTGCCAAGAATGTTTTTGACATTAGTCAAAGAAGCACCTAGAAAATGTTAACCAAACTGAATCCCAAAAGATGAGTAGCAGCTGGTTGGAAACAGGATATGCACAGCAAAAAGTGGATTCTCAATAAATACCTATGGGTCAAACTGTAAATGCTGTTGCACACATCCGTCTTTAAAGTTCCTTAACTTACACTTCTAAAAGTGTTGCTCTTTGCTCTAGAACCGATAGTGTTAACTATTGCCCATTGGATAAAGCCTTGTCTTTGTTTCATCATGAGTCTGGTTCTCGTTCATATTTCTTGCATTGGAGAGGTCATGGCTTTGGAGTAAGGCAGGCATGAGAGCACCTCCCAGCTTAGTCACCAAGTGTGTGGCTATAATCAGTTTCTTTTGCAGTTAGAATATTGTCATTTGCTGCTCCTACTCTCTATATGATACATAATAGAACTTTAATATATGTATTTTTTAAAACAATGACAACTCATTTTTTACTCCTAGTTACAGGAATAATTTGCATGATCCCTGAAGACCTAGTGTTGTTTATTTCCATGATCTTTTGCTTCCTTATTCCACACTTTATTTTCCATGCTCCACGGGTTTCATACCACTAATACCCTGAGACAGTGCTTCTTAAGCTTTAGTACCACCCACTTGCCTGAGGATCTTATTTTTTGCAGATTCTGGTTCAGTGGGTCTGGGTTGGGGCTTAAGATTTTGTATTTCTAATAAGCTCTCAGTGATGTTGAAGCTGCTGGTCCATGCATGTTGAGTAAAGATTTAATGCACCTCTCACACTCTGGTTTCTAAGCACATACACCTGCTATTTCTTTCTATTCTTCCTCACTTGCTTTAACTAGATAACTCTTAGGTCTCTGTATTGTAGTTACTTGCTTAAGGAAGCCTCTGCTGATATTCCTAAGTATTAGAAAAGGAAGGTTTACTAATAGAAGCAGATACCCAAATGACTAATGGTTCCAATGCAATGGAAGCTTAATTCTCACTTATTTAATAGTTCCAGTGTCTGTTTAAAGTGTTTCTGGTCAGCTAGCAATTCCTTTTCATGGGTTGATTCAAGAAGAGAGACATCCATTTTGTATCTCCAATATCTCCCACATTCCTCTAAACTCAGATAGTGATTTGGAGAAGGCATGAAACAATTCTGTTCACATTCCATTGGCTAGAATGCACACCCAGGGTCATACCTAACCATAAGAGTATTAGGGAAATGTGGTCTAATTGTGTGTCCGGGAAGTAGATATTGGGAGAAGGGAGGAGTCTCTGATCCTCTCTTAGAGTGTGTGTCCCATCCAACTGTGAGTTCCCATGATAAAGTTTCTATGTCAGAGTGTCTTAACTCTGAACTTATCATTGATTCTGAGAAATGCTGGATGCTTAATAAATTCTGCAGAATAAACTAGTTATTGAATGAATGGTGTGAGATGCTATGAACTGGACCTATACAAATCTTGAATTATTAGGCTAGAACTCAAAGACATAGCTCCTCAATTTTTGCAGGTGATGTTCTATAGGTCACTTAATATTTCCAAGATTTGTTTTAAACATAAAGATATAACTACTTTTCCTATTTAATCAAACTATTCGGAAGATCAGTTGAGATATGTATGTAAGAGTTTTAGCTTCGTAAGGAAATTGTTATGCTATCATACTATTTCTAATAATAGATGTAACATGTTCTAGGCACATCAATGGAAGAATTTATTTGACCTTCTGCATGAAACTTTGAATACTAAATTATGACAGGAGATCGCATATATATAGATACACACACACTTATATATATGCATATACATATATGCACACGCATACACACACACTACTTAAGCAACTGTTGGTAAAACTTAAACTAAACATCTTAAGCTATATTTAGCATTTTGAAGACCTGATAGGATTGTTGAGAGGATGAAATAAACTAAGCCATATGAAACCCTTAGAAGAACACTTGCAATAGAAAATGCTGAATAAATGTTATTATCATTAAGTAAATATGTTAAGAATGCATTATGCCCCAAGCACAATGCTAAG
The DNA here is from genome assembly GCF_023851605.1 of Tamandua tetradactyla. Taxonomy (NCBI): domain Eukaryota; kingdom Metazoa; phylum Chordata; class Mammalia; order Pilosa; family Myrmecophagidae; genus Tamandua; species Tamandua tetradactyla. The sequence continues at coordinate 202,053,534 of NC_135329.1, forward strand.
CACTTTACCTATTATGTTATTTAATTCTCATAACAACTCAATAAGGTAGTTGCTACCATCCCAAGTTATAGATTAGGGTAACTGACACTTAAATAGATTAAATAACTGGCAGATTCTAAACTCCAAATAAATGTTTATACCTCTTTATTTCTGCCTATAGGCAGATGTTTTCACAAACCAACCACCAATTCATTTGCATCCACCTGGATTCCACAAATACCACTGTCCTGTGCTTTGGTCTCTTTCCAGTCAGGTTGTGATGAAAACACAATTCACAGGTTCTCACCTTGCCTGATTTCTCCATTGTTTCTCCTAATCAGTGACCTATACCTGTCTTGACCTAGGTTTTCTGGAGCATCTGACAGAAGCCACAGAAGACATGTGAAGGTACCAAGTAGCTGGAGAAGTTTGCTCTCATTTGCTAATGAAAGTGCTTTCCTAAGCTTCCTTGTGCCTCTGGATTTTGTGTTGAGCAGAAGAAAGTCAGGATGCTAATAGTGATTTTCTTTCTGCCTAACTTGTCAGACCAAGAACCGTACCCATCCATAGGCAGTATCTCCTGATCTATTTTTAAGGCTTTTATTCTTTCTTTCTTTGCTTTTTCTACTTAAAGAAGAAAGTCATAGTTCTTGGTAGCGTAAATAATTTTTCCCTCTTTTTAGTGCCCCACTTGTGTTTTGTTTCCCTATCGTGCTGCTGCAAAGCAGAAATGATAAGAGGCTCCAGAAAATATTTGGTGAAATTTGGATAGCATATTTGGAAGGGGGGATAAAGTATAAATCATCCCTTGGACATTCTTGGAATTTTATAAACCTGGAAATTTTTCACCAACTGTCTATACTACCTTCCATTTTCCTATGAACTATGTGGTTCCAGAATTGTTTTATTAAAATTGTGTTTAGGGAGCTGAGAATGAATCTCACCTTCTAGAAGACATAGGGTACTTTTGTGAGACTCATGGTCAACGGCAATTGGCTGTTCACAAAATAGGTGAATGTTCATTTCGATGTTTCTTCATTAAAATAATCAAATCAAGCTGGTTTAAAGCAAAATCATCTTGCCAAGTTACCTATTATAAGATGTCCATTGGTTTAATGAGTCAGTATTGAGCATCCTATCTTTATAATCTTTGTGAATCTATGATAATATTATACAAACACATAAAATGGATTCAAAATAATAAACATATATGTATATTATACATCTGCATTTACACCCATATAAATAAGAATAAATGATGAGATAAATGAACTCTTAGCAATATGATCAACATTCAATGGGAGTTCAGAAATGGAAACAATTACTTCTGACTGAGACATAAGAGAGTGTTTTTCATATCTTCTGAGGCCCTAACATTTGAACAAATTTTAGTGAGTGAAAAATCCAGGAAAACCATTTCAATGTTGGAGCACCATGAAAAAAGGCAAAGAAAATGCCTACTGCCGTTGAATATAGGGAATGGCACAACTAGAGAATTGAAAGGGAGGAAGAATTGTAGCATGTAAGATTGGAAAGGCAGGCTGGGAAGAGGTTGTTAAAGACATTCGGAATAGATCCCCTATACGGCAGCCTTAAATCACTGAATAAGCCTGGAGATAGGGAACCATTTAAACAATATACTCTCCCTATATTAAACAACTATGAATTTTTATTCAATTTGAAGTGCTATCTCTAGTGATATTAAAATATGAATGTAGGGTGGACCATGGTGGTTCAGCAGACAGAGTTCTCACCTGCCATGCCAGAAATCCGGGTTCAATTCCTGGTGCCTGCCCATGCAAAAAAAAAAATATATATATATATATTTGCAATGTAGGATGCTTTATCACCTGTATAAAAATCCAGACAAGGACCTCAAGAGTTCTTGGATATCGATGAAGAGTACTAGGGGTATAATTTGCATGAAATTCACTTCATTGCTTGGAAAGAAACACAGTCCTTCAACATAAGGCTTAAGATTTGGTGCAAAGATGTGAAACTGAAGGCTGTGTTTCACCCCTCAGAAGAGTTCCTTGCAGAGGAGGGAAATGGAGAGGATAAGAAGGTCATATGCACAGCTCTGAGTCACTGGGCCTGAGTCATAGAGAACAGGACCCCATGGAGCTACAATGAGTAGCTATCAGGTAGGCTCCATTGTCTACAGCCTCTACTGAAAGAACTCCAAGCCAGATATAAAAAAGCAGCTTTTATAGGGCAGAAAGGTCAATACCAGTCAACCCAAAGAACAACCATACTGAGGGAGCAGTTCTTTCTAACAGAAGTTCAGGAACCATTCCATTAACCTTGGAGATGTGAGAAAAAAGTGGAGTAGGTGTTAGAACCTGTTGGCAAGAGATTGGGTTCCCTGGGTTGCAAAGGACAAGAGAAATGTGGTAACAGAATGCAAGTAGGAATCATAGATTAACTTAGAGTTCCAATGACTCTAGGTCCAAACTATAACCCTTTGTGAAGAAGTAGAGAATATGAAGTATTTATTCCCTTAGTACTTGGAGGAGCAAAATTTGCTGCCTGGAAAGACTGGTAGAGATGGAATTTCCATTAAACTGTTCAGAGAGTTGTTTGAGAACTGGGTTCCCAGTTTTCCCCCCTCACTGATGTAGCATAGAAATCAGGGCCTACCAATATTAAACATGTTATTTTCTCTTCCAAAAAAAGAGGCTACAGAATGACATGCCAAATTATTATATTTTGGAAAAACTGCCATTCGCAACATATGGGTAAACAATTACAAACTCAAAAACTGATGTTAACTCTATCAGCTGCAATACATAAGTTTGTTAGGATCAACATTGGTATATATTTATTTTAATCTTTCAGCACCACTGCATAAATATAGCCTGTCAATGTTACAACACACTTTATGCTGAATACCAACTAAAGCCCGACCTTTAGTTTGCTGACTACATGAACCAGGAATGCATGATAGTGTTCCAAAGGACATAAGGATGTTAAATCTCCCTTACATTTTAAAGTTTAGATGGATTTAACTTCCCCTTCAACTTGTATTTGCTCCAGCCATGCAGATTCTGCATAACCCTATGGAATGTGTGAGGAGAGAGGTCAAAGAGAGTGCATAATGGTGAAAAAAGCACCATAAGAAATGTGAATCTGGAGAACTGGACTACACCTTTTCTATTGTCACTTGGATTAACCTGGGCAAGCACCATTTCAGGGAGACATTTACTTTATTTATTATATTATGAAGGAATAAGCACAACCAACAACTTAAAATTAAAATTATATTCCAGGCCAATAAATGAGCTAAATTTTCTAAAGAACTGAAATGTGAATGTCCAAAGGAAAAAGCTAAAGGAACTGAATTCTAATGGCTGGAGCAAAAGTGATGCATAGTAAATGTAAGGCATTAAACATAAGTTCCACAAGAATGCAGAAAACACTGGGTGAGGTAATCCTAAAGGTTTGTTCCTAGTCTAAAATACTATAAGATTATGAATTTCTAAGTCACTGACTCCTAAATTCCCCTGGCAACATAAGAAAAACAGATAATTACTGCACAAAGGTCATGTTCCTCATTTCTTCTTCTCACTACCAATACATAGTCCCCCCAAAAAACCTGTAAATTCAACGCTTAAATCAATATCCAAATAATGGCTTTTCGTAAAAGGCATTCTAATCAGGACCTTTTGTTGTCATTGTCTTTAACTTTCTTAGGGAAGAAACTGAAGCTCAGTCCATAATGCCTACTATGCCAATGCCACTTGGATCACCTATTTTAGGTGTTTTACATATAACTCAATAGTTCTAATTTGATTTTAGCCCTCTGGATAGTGTTCGATATTTACTGGAAATCTATATGAATGGACTTCCAAGCTGAAGACCATACTATGTGGTTTGTACATTTGCAAGTTGCAGCTGGACTTAATATCCTGCTTCCTGTCAATTCTATTTGCCTTTTCCCTGGGGTATGGGGCCGTCTGATATCATCCTTTCCTAATTCACCCATAACCTCATTGCCTGTGTGTTCATTCCTTTGGTACCTATTAATTGAGCACATACCCTGTGCCAGGCACTGAATGTGGTGCTGAGAATGAATGGTTAACAAAACACAGTCCTGGCCCTCCAAGAACATGGAGTCCAGCAAGCAATACCAAGCCACAGGCAATGACACCAACGTGTGATGTGTCAAGAAAGTGAAACTATTAGAGTGCTTTGGGCACCAAGAGGGGGTCAGTAAACCTACTCCTCATGGGCTTAAGATTTTCTGGAGAGATGATTCTTAAAATGAAGACCAAGGGACACATAGACTTTTAATTCTCTAGGAATGAAATGAGTCTTACTATGTAACACAACTAAAGTCCCAAGAATGAAATAATATGTTATATTTAGAAATATAAGTACAGTTTTGATAAAAAGTGTTCTATTTGGTGCATGGTATGGAAAGGGGGATGAGAAGGGATGAGATTGTGATATATGCAGTGGTTAAATAACATAGAGCCATTTAAGCATGAACCTGATATATGATCATTTGTATGTTAGATTCCTGCAGTTGCCAACATAGGGGTCCATGAGACAATTGATCTCACATTCTAAATCAGTTATATATTGCTTCAGTAATGCTGAGTAACAAACCATCCCAACTTCAATGATTGGAAACAATGAGTCCTCGAGTAGGAGATTTAGGGTGAGCTAGGCTGCACATTAACTGTCTGGGGATGTGCTGCCCATTAGCTAACGTAGGGAGGCTTGGGCTTGGGTGAATGGAATTAACCTTGCTTCACATGTCTCAACTAGACCCAGGTAGGTTCTCACGGGAATGTAGTAGAGCAAGAGAGGAAGCAGAAATATGTATGTGCTGGAGTTCAAGTCCCTTCAAGAGTCAAACCTGCTATCCTTTTTTGTCCAAAGCAAGACACATGGCCAACTTGGAATCAAGGGCTGAAGAAATAAACTCCCTCTATTTTGTGAGAGATACTGCAAAGTTTGTTATAGGGAAGGCTGAAGCATTAGAGCCATCAGTGTATCCCTGCTGGCTGCTAGGTTTTTTGCTTTTCAAGATGGCAATTAATCTAAAGGTCTAAAGCAAAAAGTAAGATGTAAATAAATGAAATTTGGGGTGAAACAAAATGAATAAAATATTTCTTGTTTCTCTGCCTTTTCATTGAGTTGACATTCACTATTTGTATATGCAGTTATATTTATAGTGTAGTGAAAGGGAAAATCTTGTGAAATTTATTATGTACTTTTTTGCACTTTTTATTATGTACTTTTATAAATGTTTGAGCCAATATGCAAAAATTCTACAATGATTTTACTAGATGGAATTATTTAACTTTTTCACCTACACCATGCTACTGGTTGCATGTATGCCCCGTGAAGCTCCATGCTTTGCCTTCAACCTTTCTGAGACAATGGCCTATCTTTACCTAAAAGAATGAAAGTAATGGTGACATTTTGGAGTAAATTAGAGAAGGAAATGAGAAAAGTAAGCTATAAGTAGAAGAGAAATGTGTCCATACAGATAGAATTATTTTTACAAACTTTATAGAAAATTATTCCATGTCATCAAACCTAAATAAAAGATGGGTTAATTGAGAATGAATAATGAAATAGTGTGCCATAAACCATACTAAGGCTTTTATATAGATTATGTAGATTATCTTAGTTCAGTTCTCTCTATCTCTCTTCCCTCTCTCTCCACACACACATTATATAAATACCATTATACTATTATCCTCCCAATTTTGTCTTGAGAAAAATGAGACTTTAGTGAAGTTATGTTACAAGCAAACCCTGGAATTTCAAACCCAGCTATCTGATTCCAGAGCCCATTTGCTTAAATAATGTATGCTAAATTGCCTTATCCCAGAATATTCTAAATCCTGCCCTTAAAAAAGAATGTCTGCAAAGAAAGCACCAAAGACTCTCTTTATTTTATACTTTTCTTAAAAGAAAACGCCAAGATTCATGAACACTTTCTATAAATGAATAATGCAGTGAAAACTTTAAAAATGTATAGATTGGTGTCGTGGAAAGTCTGCTTTCTTAACAAGTTTATCTTTGATGCGTAGTTCATTTACATAGATTTTGTCTGTGTCAATCCTCATGATTTGTGGCACTGCATATTTTAGAACTTGACATATGTATTCTTTTCACAAGCTACGTTTCATAGCAGCCCCCATTGTCAATGCTAATGAAGTAAGCATGGCAGTAATATAGAAAGCCCAGTTACTTTCCAAACTACATTAGGACCAACATTCAGGCAAGACTAGCAAATCACTATACTCGCATGTGTGTTTGCCAGCCTGCCATGATGACCATCTTTTTGCCAAATGGATAAGATATTCATTCATTCAAAAACATATCTACTGAGCAGTCACTCTTTTTCATTTGTTCTGCTAACTATGAGGTCTACAATGGGAAACAAGTCACGAATTTAGTCCAGTCAGGAAACAGATGAAAACAAAAACCAAATAACAAGAACAATTGCTAATTAATATGATACCTATGGGGAACAACCATGATGCTTATTTTTGTCAGAATGTTCAAGAACGTCCTTTCTGAAGCATTGAGTTGGGACCCACTCTGACAAGCTAAGGAGGATGAGACAGATATACAAAGAGATACCATTAATCAAAATGCTCAAAGAATGTGAGATCCATATGGTTATCTAAATGTTCTCACAATTGAGGGTTGACCAGGGAGCCTCCCTTGTTACCTCCTTTATTACTGAAATATAATTGCTCTGCTTCTAGCATTGGTTACTAAACTGACATGGGCTGGGTTTTAGTTAAGCAACCCCACCCCCACCCCAATGCCCAAGGTCACCATGCCATTCCTGGGCTTCATGATATTTCTGAGTTGAAAGAAACCTCCAAAATGGCAGGGCCTGCCTCTTACCCAGTGCTGGGTTCTCCTGGTTGTGGCAGATGCTTCAATATTAGAGACACAGCAGAAAGAGGTAAGCAGAGGTTCTTCCTGGGCAAAGGAATGGAAGTGTCAGCACTTCAGAAATTCCTTCTTAATGTAGGTGATAAAAATTGCTTCTTTCTCTTAAAATTGGAGATATTTTTAAAGACTAATTAAGTCTTTTAATTTGATCAATGTGATCAAATGAATCCAAACATGTACATTGATAAAAATTTTAACTGAAAAGTTTTTATTAACAATGAAAGGGTTTTGGTTTCTTTGTATGTTGGTCCAAACATTTATAGAAATCTATCATAACTTTTACTAGGTTTTACCACTTGCTGCACTGTAAGTGTAATTGTACACATTATTCGAGAACTCCAATTCAATGAAAAGGTAAAGTACAAGTTGAAGGAACTGTTTTATCCAATTTTCATATTTCACCAACATTTTTACCCAACTGCAGGCTAATTATTTCATTTGAGTTAATTTTATTTAGTTCGGGGTATCCTCATTTTACAAATTGTCTTCTGTTTAACCTGTATAGTGGATTAAATGAGTTTCAACTGATAATAATGCTATGTAACAAATAAACATACCAATAAAAAGAAAAGGAGAAAAATACAGTACGCTGAGCTGATAAGCTGTGTGCAGGCCAGTTGAGAAGATGCCCTACATGCCGCTTTGGATGGCTTCTATTTGACTCTCCGTAGCTTCTGTCAGTCATACTTCCCCTTGCTCTCTGATCTGGGGCACTGACTGTATAGAATGGCTTCTGGCTGGGTTTCACCAGTGGGAAACACTAAGAAGAGATGACCGGAAATTAAGAGTGAGGACAGCTATTTAATCCCCAGGGTCACTGCCAGTTAGTCATAACCCTGGCTGAAGGGCACAGCTCTGCTCACAGTACCCCATTTTCTGCTCCTCTTCCTTCCATACCTAAGGTGAGTAAGGATCTGAGGTCACTCGTCCAGCGTCTTGCACTGTGTCTCGCAGTTTCCTTATGTTTTGTCCATATTTTTCTAAATATTCCCTTTATAAAACCCTATAAAAATCATCTTATTGATGAGTGTGTGCCATGTATTTCTTGCAAGACTCTAGCTGGTACACATATCACCCTTTTTCCACCAGAGATAGACTTACCTGTTCCTCAAATATTTTGTGATATCAAAGAAATACTTATAATACCGTATATTAGCAAATAATACTTTTATTTTCAATTCCCATTCTTGGACATTCTTTTATGTGAGACTCAAGGTAGAACTTTAAAATTGGTAGAACTGTTCTCGCAAGCTCCATTGAGTGGTTTTGAAAATCAAGGCTCAAAGAGGTTAAGTAATTGAACTAAAGTTAGCAAATAGATCCAGGACCCTTTGAGCTTCTCATTCTTTCCTCAGTGTTCTCTTCCTTAAACCATGCTACCAAGGCAAATTGTAAACAATGAAACAAAGTTTGGCCATGTCCAAACAAGATAGTAATCATAAGTTCTGTTTACACAGGATCCAAACCAGAGGTCAGTGAACTGGGGACCCTGAGTCAAACACACCAGCTATCTGCTTTTCTAAACAAAGTTTTATTGGAGCACAGCCAAACTCATTCATTCACTTATTTTCTACAACTTTTTGTATAACTGCTTTTGAGTAGTTACCATAGACACCATATGGCCCACAAAGCCTAAGCAGTTTATTGCGTTTTATTAGTAAATGAAGAATTAATTTACTAAAATATTTATTAAAACATTTACAGTAAATATTAGCCATTCCCTGAACAATGAAAGTCACAGAAAGTCCAAATGTTTTTCACAGTCATCTGAAATAATAATTGATACTTAAAACAAGAGCCTAAAAGCATCTTAAAACCCTCTCAAATCACATACGAAATATTCAATCACATCAGGCTTTATTTTTATAAGGAGAATCAATGAGAATCCGAAGAATGCTTTTTTGGGGTACCTCCAAGTTAAGCAGAATATTAAATTAATCATAACATGCCTTTTATGACTAATCTGAAAAACAGTCCTAAATTGTATGACTAATTTATCTAGTTAGATTATTTCTTTACAAACTTCCTTTTTAATGATATTCTGAAAATAAATGGATTCCAAAAGGATGCTACACACAGGGGCTCTTTAATTTGGGGGTTCTACTGCCAGAAATTGTACTAGCTAATATGTTGGACACTGAGCCCAAACATCTATTCTTTCCATGTATGTGAGTCACTATTTCCCTGTTCCACATTATTTTTGATTAATGTAGTTTGAATAGGGATTTGTCACTTGTGAAAAAGTCCTTACTAATACAGAGTGCAAAGACAAGTGCATGAACATATACTTTCCTTCACTGAACAAATACATATCCAATGAGTACTATGTATAAGAGCCTGGAAACTAGACCTGTCCACTAGAGTGAAGCAAGTGCTTAAGGAAGGGCCAGTAGAATAGATTGGAGAAGAGCCCAAGCTCCTGCAGACAGATCAGCCAGAGGTCATCTCAGTAGCCCAGGGAAGAGTTGAAAATGAGTCCTAGGTTTCTATAAGGTTAATATGTGTCTGAGACTGTCAATAGAGCAGACGCATGGCCCTGAGCTGTAAGGAGGCCACCCAAGGTGGGGACGCACTCCTGATGCAGGGTTGGGGGTGAGAGAATAGCAATCAAGCCTCCATCGGGCTTGTTAATCTAAGACCATCAGAGGGCTTATCAAGACAGCACAGGACATTCCTCAGAGCAAGACACAAGGTGAGGGCTTAAAGGCATCATGTCAAGTCCTATTTCTTAAATGGAAAACCAAGGCCACAATAGAAACTTTTCAGTGTGATGCTGAGCCCTGATCTGTTAACCTCCTTCAGTGGTCCTAAATGTGGCCCAGGCTAGACCCTGATCTCTAGCATGGGATGGGACAGACCTACGGGGTGGTGTGGCTAAGAGACTTTGGAGATGCCCAGACCTTTTGTTTTACTAGCCTTGCAATCAAGGGCAAGCCCTCACTCAGAACACTGACTGCGCATAGCTGAGGCTCAATATTTGTTGAATGAACGAATGAAACATTTTGAGCATCCATTGCCTCAGCTTTGAAATCAGCCTAGCAAACAGATTGTGTGATGCTTGAGTTAAATGAAAGTGTTTAGATCAGGGCTCGGCTCATAGAAAGCACTAGAGAAACAGTGGCTCTGCTAATGAATAGACAGAGGCTTGGGAGAAATATTCGTCACTCGTATGGATTTCTCTACAGCGACCAGAATATTGCCTTAGGTAGTAATCCAATTACATGTTAGTACTTTGAAAATTCATACATGGAAAGCAGTGATTTTATTTCTTGAGGACAAGGCCTCTAGCATATTATTCACTGTTGTATCTCAGGCACCCAGGCACACCATATGCTTAATAAATATCTGAAATATAAATGTGTTTATTTAGTTCCTTCCTGCTACCTACAGCGTGTTTCCCTTTAGGAAGAGGTTCTGAGGTTCGTTTTGTTTTCTTGGCTGGAGTTACATTTTCCTCTCCAATTATAGTGAAAGTGAGAGAAAGTCATTGTGTGTCTCTGTCCCCAAATGGAATTCACTTCAATGTCACAGTCCATCAGTGATCAAAGGTGCCTTATAACAACCACAACTTTCCTCTGGCATTGAATTGAATGAACTACCCCCTGGATGGGTGTGCAAGAAGAAAAACCTGTCTATTCTGGGAATAGCTACATTCAGCAGAAACAGCAGCAGCAGCTATGGGTGGTTTCCAGTGCCTTGGCTGGGATGGCAAGGAAGAGTAAGAGGCATAAATTCTGAGGCTGGTTTTAGAGCCGGTTAGGCTCGTGAAGGAAAGCCTGGTGCATGGAAAGGACCATGATTTATTGCTGCCTGATAGGAATATGACTTGGGCTCCTAGCAAGCAGTAATCCTGCTTAATTTATCTGTCAAACAGCCTGATGGATTTGCCCATATAGTTATTATTATTTTTTTTTTTGCATGGGTAGACACCGGGAATTGAACCCAGGTCTCCAGCATGGCAGGCAAGAACTCTGCCTGCTGAGCGAAGGTAGCCCACCCTGCCCATATAGCTTTTAAATAGAAGCTAAAGCTCTTGGCTCTGTGAGGAGAAGCATATTTAGCCCTCAGTGAGGCATGGGGAATGTGTCCGGTCACTTGCCCGCTCTGAGGTGGCCAATGCAGGGCCTCTCTGGCTCCACCTATTGAAGACTCTCTCTCCATTATGTAAATATAAGTATTTGGAATGCAACTTAAAATATCACCCATTGTGTGCTCTAATGGTTTGCTATGCCAGCATGCCCAGCGGCAGTGGCCTGGGAAGCCTCTCATCAAAGATGGCCAGTTCAGAGACCCAGGAGAGGTTGGGAAGCAAGGAGAGCTCCCACAGGTGGAATGCTCGGCCTCCACAAAATGGTTTTTCACCACTCTTCAACTTCTTGGCCCACTTCCCCAAGGGTTCTGTACATTCTTGTCCTCTCATTAGAAAGAATACTTTGGGGGAAGGGATTAAGAAATGGACAATGCTTAGAGGAATCAGGAATCTATCCCCCCCCACTCTTCCTCATCAATGATAAGGATGAAGAAATACCACGGAAACACCTGAACCATACCTTTCAACACAGACTGAAGAATTCAGTGTAAAGTCACTAATAAATCCTGAGTGTGTCTTTTTGACTTATGGTTTTATAACAACTGTAAGTTGAAGTACGAATGTGAGTTTACACAATATCATTTGTATCCTTTCTTTACAAGAAACAATATAAAATTCTATTTATCCAGGTAAGGTGAATTGAATATAGATATTTGCCCTTCCTATAAATAGTAATTTTGCCTCTTTTAGAACTATTTATGTTATCCAACAACTGAAACAAATCATTGAATTTAGTTTCTTCTGGTAGCAAAAATATTGAGAACAAGATTTATATATGTGTATACAATTGGTGTATATATATTAAAAAATTAATAATATAAAACAGAGAATTCAGAGTCCTTTTTACTCCTCTTTAAAGCATTAATAAAGAAATCAAGAGGCTCCTCGCAAATAGTTTAAATTGTAAAATTGTATTTCAATACAAAATTAAAAGATACCTGATTACAAATGCCAATTTGAACTTACTTGTTAACATGCTTAGTTCTCCCCATATACTGCTAAGCCATCAAAATATAAGCATATGTTCTTAAATAAATGTTCTTAACTTACTATAAGTACTGAACTAAGACACCATTTTTTTTTCTTCTTTTGACAGGACAACAATAACAGAAATCATAAAGGAGAAGACTAACTGTGATAAAATTAAAAATTTGCAGCAATAAAAAGGAAAAAAAAACAGAAATAAAGTAAAAAATCAACTGACACACTGGAAAAGCAGTGGCAACTTAAGAGACAGTATTAATAACTTTAATATGAAATTAATTATTACTTTCAGTAAAAAAAAATCTAAATACAAAAATGTGAAAACAGCATAGGAAAATGAAAAGGCAAATGTATTCCTGAAAAGCTATTCAATACTCACTGATAACAAAAAATAAAATTGAAATAAAATTCAGGGTAGCAGAAATGTACAAGAATATTATACACTATTAGTGCAGATGTGGGGAAGAGGTCCCTTTCATACATTCTTGATACAAGTGTAAATCTGGTGTGTTTTTGGAAAATAGCTTAGCAAACCAAATAAAAAGAAATTACCTATCCACATCAACACAAAAATTCCATTTGTAGGAATCTACCCTTAAAAAAGTATTTAAGAAAGTAATATCATAGGATATTCAGAGAAGTATTGTTGAATACACTGCTAGAAACAACATAAATGCCTTTAATTAACGATTTGATAAATTATAGTGCTGGACAATGATACAGGGGAATAAGATGTAGTCATTCAAAATGTCATAAATCTGTAAGTATTGAAATCTGATGTATTTCTCAGGTTGTAATGGAAAAATGCAACCAGAAAACAGGGCCATTTCTTTTGGTTTCAGAAATGAAAATGGCTACCTACCAACAATATCCAAGAACTTTAAAGAACATTGCCACAATCCAACAGATTTTGGGTTCCATTACTTCCCAACCTTGAACATATATATATGCATAATAAGTTGCATATGCAACTTGTATCCAGTTTCATGTGCCTTATTTAAAATATAATTTCAAAAATATTTTTGATAGGGACAGGATTTTAAAGATTTTTATTTATTACTTGTTTGTAATGATATTTAGCTTTTTATTTCTAAGGATACTGAGAACGAGAGCTCTGGGCTTTCCATTTCTCCATTTGAGATGCTGCTGACCTCTCTGCCAATCTCATGTCCAATGAAGAGAAATCATCATGGAGGCTATTTTTGTACTTGTGTATTAATAGTAATTTGCTCACATTTTCAGGTCTGGTGTCTCCTGCAATATTCATTTGCTATGAATTGTTAGCCTCAACCATGCAATACTAGTCACTGAGAAAAATCAAAGTAAAAATTTACATAAGGATCCTTCATTAACCTTGATTTTACTAGAACTTTGCTTTAACCAACCGTGGTGACCACCACCCTCCACGCCATTACTCAGCTCCATTTCAACAAATAGTTATTGAGCATCTATTATACATCAGGCCATGTTTTAAGAGCATGGGAGATAATGGATGGTGAACAAACTAGACTTATATAGTTCATATTCTAGTGGGGGAGGGGAAGCAGCATAAACATATACATACTGAAGTAAGTACTAAAGCACATAGGATATAGTAATGGTGACACATGCTATGGGTAATAAAAGAGAGTGAAGGATAAAGGACTCATGGGTATGTATGGGGCAATATTTTTAAAAGAATGGTTCAGTGGTATAATTCTTGCCTGCCATGCGGGAGACCTGGGTTCAATTCCTGGCCCATGCACATCTTTATTATGTTAAATTATAATATTTTAATAAAATTATTATATTAAAAAATACATAAAAATAATTCAACAAGTGGTCCTGCAATAACAGGAGATAAGTCACATGGAAATTAATGAAATGTGACCCTACCATACAGCATACCAAAAAAAAAAAAAAAAAAAAATGGTTACTCTGATTAAAGCAGTAACTCCTAGTCAGGAGCATTCTCAAAGTCTAACTATCACTGTGGTATACAACTATCCAATACAAAGAATCTGGGCTTCTTGAGGGAATGGTTCCTTGCAGGGCTAGAACATAAAACATATGTCCCCTTGCAGGGAACATAAAAGGTGAACCTGAAGCATCTTATGGTGCCAGGAAGCAAGGAAGTAGTAGATACACCACCATCCACACATATGCACATACAACATATGGTGGGTATATATGAAAGGCAACAGGAATTAACTGAAAGAATCCCCAATGGCCAAAGCTAGAATGATTTGAGCAATAAATAGCACAGTATAAAATTATAATAGAAAGTGTAGTATAAATATAAGTCCCTGGTACAAACATGTGATTGAATAAACAAATAAATGGCGGACAGCGGACAAATCCTCTATGGGGAAGAATTCCTTAAGGAAGTGGATCATAAGTCCCCACTCCTGAAGTGTGGTCTGAGCATAGTGGCTTTCCTTTGAAGAACAGAGCTTGGAAAGGAGGGAAGAGAGTAATGTTACAGTGGAGAAAGCTGCCAAGCACTACCTCAGTTAGTTGATCAAGGTGATAAGAAACATTGCATAGTATGCATCCTTGACATGAAAAGGGTACTTTAGCTTTGTGCTCCTCCTCCCTGCAACATATGTTTCCAACATAAGTGTGAGGAAAAATTGTCAGACAAATCCCAGTTGAAGGATACCTGAACATGTATTCCTCACAGCTGTCAAATTCTTAAAAAACAAGGAAAGTTTTAGAAAATGGCACAGCCAAGAAAAAGATCAAGGTGACGTGATGACTAAATGTAACATGATGTCCTGGATAAGATCCTGAAAGAAAAAAAGAACAGAGGGTGAAAAACAAGGAAAGCTGGGAAAAAAAAAGTACTGTATGGAGGTTTGCTAATAACAATTATCAATATTGGTTCATTAGTTGTGACAAATGTAACTTAGTAATGTAAGATGTAAATAAAAGGGGAAACTGTGTAGAGTGCATGGAGCTCTCTGGACCATCTCTGCAATTTTTCTGTAAATCTAAAGCTATTCTAAAATTTAAAAAAGTTTTTGTTTTGTTTTGTTTTGTTTGTTTAAATGGCCAGGGTAGACATCCTTTAGGTATTCGGATTCAGGAAAGACTTAAAATCCTTGAGGGAGCAAGCCATGTGGATATCTAGGGAAGAGCCTGTGAAAAGGGAGAATGCTTGGCACGTTCCAGGAAGACAAAAGTCACCAGGTGACAGGATGGACTGAGTTAAGAGAGGACCTAGAGTGGGGATGTGTGTGTGTGGGGGGAATATGTTGGACCTTAGAGGCCAATCCCAGTTTCCTTGCCTTTCACTGAGTAAGATGAGCAGTCATTGGATGGTTTTGAGTTAAGAAACGTATTCTGACTTCCTTGTGAAAGGCTTGCTGATGAAACTTGGAGGGGCAAGGGTGAAGTAGACGGCTATTTCAACAATTCAGGTAAGAGGTGATGGTGACTCAGAAAGGTGTTTTAGTGGAGGTGATAAGATTCTGGGTAGAATATGAAAATAAACTCAATATGGTTTTCTCTCAGTTTGATGTGGGATAAGAGTAAGAGAGGAGATGAGAATAGCTCAACAAACCCATCATGGTTTGTGCTGTCTATTTCCTAATTTATATCAATGATAGCTTGGGGATCTGCCATATTTCATGAATTAGCAACCTCAAAATCCTGCTGACAGTTGTGTTGCCTCCACTGTTCCCCTCCAAAGTTTGATATTTTTTGAATTGGATCTTAAGGCTTTCTCTTGGATGTCTCTTTATGTCCTAACATTTAGCCTTGAATCTCAACTCAGTTCAGTCCTTCAGTACAGTGAGACGTGAGCTGAAAGCAACTTTCCCAGAAAGGAGAAAGCTTTGGGGAGCGAGGAGATCATATTAGTGGGAAGTTCCTAGAAAGAAAAGCACTTTGCTGCAAAAAGCATAGGTTTTCTGTAAATTGTTTCTAAATACAGCAAGAAACCAGAAATATGTTTTAAAATGCAGAAACCCAAGTAGGTAAAATTTCAATAAACCATACATTTATCTCAACAAGCATCCAAATGAAACTAATGACATTCATCCTTATGTCAATTGCCATACAATTATGAAATTCTCCCTTATCATTGTAAGTAATGGCGTTTTTTTTAAAATACTATTTTTATAAAATAAAGATGTAAGAAAATATGTTAAGTTGCACAAATAAGCAGTGCTATATACACAAAATGAAGATGCTGCTGTATTGAACTGTACCACCATATTTAGTACCACCAAAATAGAGTTCAACATGTTCATTGACCACCTGAGAAATGGAAGTCTGAATCTGACATATGAAAGTTGATCTGGGGAATCAATGCAAAAATGAATAAAAGTAGAGGTTGCTCAAAATCAAGATATATAGAAGTTGAAACTAACATCCCTAATGACTAGGGGACACCCATCTTTGGTAATATCAGGTGGATCTTAGCTCTTTGCTCTGGTATGTTTGCTTCCCCTTGGATAGGCCCAAAATGCATGCATTTTCATAGTGGTCACCTTAACACAAGTAAATTAATTTATTAAGTAGTTTAATCTACATGTAATTTCCTTATTTTGGAAAATGGAGGTAATGATACCTTGTTTCACAATTTTAAGGATGAAGTGATTAAATATATATACACAAAGCACCTGACTTATGTCCCATACATGTTCAATAAATAGTAACAATTATCAATAATTATTATTATTAATGAAATTTAGAGTACTTTGAGAAGTCAACAAAAGACTTTCAAATCATACCTCACAGACAAGAACCAACTCCTGCTAAATGCAAATCTCTCCTTAATATAAACCCTCTTATCTTATGGCTGTGCAAGAATGCAGGTTATCTCCCGTCTTTACAGGGACAGTAATATAAGAGATCTTTTTTTTTTTGTATGCTGTATGGCAGGGTCACATTTCATTCTTTTCCCATGTGAGTATCCACTATTGCAGCACCATTGGTTGAATTTTTGTTTGTTTGTTTGTTTTGGGAAGTGCATGGGGTGGGAATCAAATCTGGTCTCCTCCATGGCAGGCGAGAATTCTACCACTGAACTACCCTGGCACCCCCCATTTTTAGTACATTGCATCATTCCTATTTTTGAATTGTGACCAGCATACCCCAGTTTACCTCAGATATTCTGAACTGGTATAAAACCTCTTTATTTGATTACATGTTCGAATTTCTCAGTGTCAAAGATTGTTTACTTTAATATTAGGTCTAATGACTGCATAATATGTCAAGTCACCTAATGTGACTGTATTCTATGTAACAAACCATATTTTCAGCAATGCAAAGTTAGGCTACAAGGAAGGAAGAAAAGTAACCTGTATATTTGAGCTGCTGGTCCAAAGGCAGAGAAGCAGTGCAGTGTAAGCAGGAAAGGCAGTGTATTACAGCCTATGCCACTCCATGCAAATCTATGCCATAGTTGTAAGGTGTTTTTGTTCCAATAATAGATATCCTGTGATTGATGACTTTTTCACAGCTGTTTCCTACATAGCTGCTTAATTCAAGCCTGCTGGCAGAAGTGGTTGTGTGCTTCAGCAACTGGTCAACCCCCACATATCACGCTGGCCCCAGCAGGTGAAAGCAGTATCATAGACTGGTTGTCTGGGAACCTGGATATTAGTGGATATTGGTGTGAAGTTTGTGCATGATGCCACAAGTCCGATTTTCATCAGCTTCTTAAAAACATCAACCCACTGACGAATATGGCACTGGTTAGTGTGTGATTCTATGGTCAGGAATGTCTTGGCTTTGACATGGCCACCTGGAAATAGTTTCCCAGGGACCAGATTAGTCCCAAGGGAAGGCTTTGCGAAGAACTTCAAATTATATACCCTTGAATAGTGTCATAACCACATCACCGGGAAATTTTGTTTTCTTTTAAATGGTTGTATTTGCATGTGAATGGATTTGGGAACTGTCCTGCACTTCAGGTGGGAGAAAAACTTGGTACAGCCATTTTGAAAAACAAATCTGAAGATGTATATGCCTCGAGTGCCAAAATTTCCAATTCTTGGTATTTAGTCCAGAGAAACTCAAGCATAGGTTCACTAAGAAACATGTACATGACAGTCCATTAGAATGTTGTTCATACTGTAAACTTTAAAGTAACAAAAATTTGGAAACAAGCCAAATCACTATTAGTGGAGGAATGAATAGATAAAATTGTGATTTAATTATACCATGGAATATTACTCAGCAGTTAAAAAGATCAAGCTACTTTTATCAACATAGATGCCAAAAATGTTAAGCTGAATGAAAAAAAAAAAAGCTGCAGTGTGTATTGTCTATATTAAACATAAATTTGTGTGAATTTTAAAATTATACACTGAACAATACTTTATATGTTTATGGGCACTTACATATTTTGAAGTCTCTGAACAAAGATGGATTGCAAAGATATGCATTGGGAGCTTATGCTAGGGAAGGGGAAGGAACTAGGAAGGGGATGGAACTGGGAAAGGGGTCAAAAAGGGACAAAAACAGTCATGGGGTTAAGGTTTGAACAATGACATTGATTTGAACAGGGGATGTGATTAATTGAGTCTCTCCAGTTCTGTGTACCTGAGATCCAGCCTGGACACAAAAACACTGATGGATGTCCTGTACAGAGTATGGCTTTAAGAGCAAAGGAAGTGAGGCTCTACCCAGGCAATTCCAACGCCCTACCCTCCTGGGCCCTCTGCAGCGGCCTCAAAGGTTGCTGGTAGCTCAGACTTTAGCCACCGTTCAGGCACTGGTTTCTTTGTCCACACTGCCAAAAAGTCCTCCATAGCCAGACAGTTTGGTGGACTGGCTGGCTATGCCCTGCAAACTCATAAATAATCTACCAACACTGAAATAACCTGAATGACGATTACACTGAACCTGTGAACCCAGGCACTTCTTACTAACCCATCAGGCCCTCCTGCCCCTCAAAAGAAAGGAAGGAAGGAAGGGAGGGAGGAG
Source organism: Tamandua tetradactyla (assembly GCF_023851605.1). Lineage (NCBI taxonomy): Eukaryota > Metazoa > Chordata > Mammalia > Pilosa > Myrmecophagidae > Tamandua > Tamandua tetradactyla. Next base: position 202,072,435 of record NC_135329.1, read on the forward strand.
GGGAAAGAAAGAGAGAGAGAGAGAGAGAAGGAAAGAAAGAAGTAAAGATGCTTCAAATTTGCTTCAATTGACCCAATAAAAGAAATGTTTTTACACCTACTGCTGCCATTTAACAGCTGGTTTTAGTCACCTTTTCAGTAACGCGGACTAAATGCAGCTGACAATCATGTTGAGATAATTGGAGTGTAAATTTCTTTCAAGTACATCTTTCTTAAAATAGAGAAGGGTCTGTCCTTCATATTTGAAGATAACATTAATTAAGGTTATCCATAAGGCAGTGTAGTGAAATGGCTTTATAATTCTTGTTATAGTTTTGTTTAAATGTGCCTTTAATAGTTGAGTTCTTGTAAAAGATAAAATGTGTTTGACTCACGGCCCTTTCAGAGAGATTTCTTTGCCTCTAGATTCAACTTGTGAAGCGGAACAGTAATACTACCTGAAAGCACTCCTCAAAGGACTGGGAATTCAGAAAAAGTCACCGGGTCATCTGTAGACTATGCGTGCGTTTGTGTTTTGGTTTGTTTTGTTCCTGGTGGCTCCACCACTTCACTTCATGAATGAGATGAGCCCCTTCACTTGTGATCATTAAGTCCTGAGGGGGTCTCATGCAGAGGCTCCTCTTTACATATGTGGCGATACTTCTAAAGCCTGCCTGCCCTCCCATCACCTATCCAAGCCCATAGCTGGCCTGCTTTCTTGAAACCACTCTGTGTCTTCCATGTTATTGGACTGTTTTGTAAAACAAAACAAAGGATATCTGTGTGGTAAACTAGATCCCAAGTAGAGTTTCCCAAAAGTGGTGATGCTTACTTCGTCCTTTCGGTCCCTTTTGATTTAGATAATGCAATCTCTGGACCCAAACTATATCCACAGTGTTGGTTTGTAACACTGGTATCTTTTTACATTTCTCTTAGGTGACAATAAGTAAATTCAAATTTTGGTAGCCTCAGAAAGTCTGGACAGGAGTAGACTTAAGACAAGCAGAATTGGAAGGGAAAGCCACCATGCTTGGTCATAAAACGGGCTCAGCTACTGTATGTTGGGGGAAGCCTGTGTAACCAGCTGGAAATCAGCACAGGGTAACAAAACATTTGCAGGGTAACAAAATTTCTAAGAAATGGCTAGATTACCTCTGCTTATTAAAAAGATATAAATTTCTTCTTTTCCCAGTGCCTGCCCATGCAAAATATATATATATATATAAATTTCTATTGTTTCATTAGTTTGGAATGCTGATCAAGTCATTAGTTCTGAATAGTAATCAAAATAACAAAACATTCTGCACCTTAATAGCAACTCAATTGTCTTTCAGAGTCAATGAATGTATTTCAGCCAAAAGAATGCGGATAGGAACATTTTAGGATGAAAGTGTAAAAAAAATTCAGGGGGTTTCAAAGTGAAAATCTTCTGAATCTTGCTCCATGCAACCTTAGTTAACATTGCTTCATTGGGTTTACTATTTTCTTTATTTTTCTTGAGCATATTCAGGAACTTACTTCTATTGGCCATCAGGAGGCCTGTAGATCTGTGTTTCTATAACCTAATACGCTTGTCCACATAAAATCAGGAAATTTCTGGGTATTTTCATTTAGGCCCACAGAACTGAAAAATCCCTTTTTTGGGTGCATAACTTATTTTCCTGGGTCCCATTTATATCAACCTTTTGCAAAGAAATGGCTACATTTCTGTCTATATTATAGAAATGGCTACATTTCTATGTGTATTTCAGAACTCTCAACATCTTCATATTATCAGGTAATGGTATTTGTTAATGCATTCATTATTACCAACATTTAATTATTTTAATAGAGATTCTTTTGAATTATTGAATGCACATAATCCCCAAATAACATTTTAAGGGCATTACTAACCAGAGAGCACTTTGCTGAGCACAGTAAGGATTTACAAGAGGCAAATTGGACATATAATACATTGGTGAGGGATTCAAAGATCTCAAGAAATATTTGTGAATAGGAAATAGCATCTAGGGGCATTCCTTTATGGAAGATCAGCCAAGCTATATCTTATTTAGCCATAGAGCCACAGGGTCCAGTTAATCACTCTCTTTAAATGCACTCACTCTCTGGGGTCACTTAAAAGATGGTATCTCCCCTTTCCCAAACCATGATATTGCACTTGCAGAGTAGGGGTCCAAATGGGAAACAGGGACTCCTGGAAGCTGAATCCTGGTAACTTTGTCCCATAAATACAAGGGCTAATAATTCTATTAAGAAGAAAAATTGTTACTCTATTGTTTGAATTATAAAATAAAGCAAGTTAGATTCCACAGGCATGCACAAACTACAGTTTAAAATACAATTGTATTAAGGGGAGAAAGGCAGAATTAAAAAGAATGTTATCCTAATGCCATCCCCAACAGTAGGGATAACACTTAGATTCCTTTGTTGCAGCTTAAGCTGGTGATGCTTTATGGAAGTATCTAGTGACCCCTGAGTACCATCCATCAACACGTCCAACCACAAGCTACACCTCATTACTGAATACTGATGAAATTATTCTGGGAGGAGCTACTGAGTTTTTCAGACATTCCCTTACTCAAAGCTGCTTCTATTTCAGCAGAATTCGAACATCATCTGTCATGAAACCAAATATGACTAATCATTGGATAAATAAATGATTACAGAATTCATCCAATTAATTATTTCTGGGGTTCCCATACTACAAAGGTCAATCTGACCAAATGTTAGTTTGCTACTATATCTAGCTTTCTTTGGTTCTCTACTGCAACTCAACTCCTGATAATTACGTATTCCCTCATATTGTTCAATTCAATTTTATGTTTACAGTCATGCATCCTGAACTATAAATTAAACCCTTTAAGATCATTCAGAGGTGATTCGCATTATATGAGTTGTAAATAAATTCAAACTGATCTTTGAGTCCTGGCCCTACACCCTGCCCTGCCCTGGCCAAATATTGTAATTACTCACTGCACTTGCTCATGCTAAATAAAATAAACAAGTTGATTCAATAAATTTTAGATCCCCTATTCTTTTAGATGGGCCTTAGGAATAAACAGTACAATGTAGGATAAGCCTCGATCATGGGAATACCTTGCCTTGAGACCACAGGAGAGGTCACTACTTTCATTGAATTACCTTTAGATGTCATGCCATGGGCCTCATCCTATGACACTCCCTGTTTTTACCACTTTGATGTTGCTGAGAATATTTTCCATGCCATTGCACAATAAGTGACTTTCTCTGTCTTTTAACTTTGGAGTGTTGTGATTTGTGGAGTAGTCACATTTTCCTTCCTATATTTACATCTCTAAAATCCAGTCCAGACAGTCCCATGACCCATATCAGCCAGGTAGAGTCTTAGGGTGAGGTCTCAGGTGAAGCAAGAGAGGCACTGCATGTTCAAGGATTCACTTACTCTCAGGGTGGCTTGCTTGCTTCCAGGAGCCTTGGTCCTGCAGCATGCATCATGGCTACTGACTTAACCCTTAGTTCACCCTATCTTTTCTTAGTTCATGATTTCCTCACTTACATGTGTTTTTAACTTGTATATAGTTTTGAGACAATACCTCTATCTTTCGCATCAAAGATATAAGTGGATAAATAGCTGAAATCCATAGAAAATTTACATGCAGTGTTGTCAATAGTGCTCATCAGCATTGCCCCATAAAATTTATCTGATGAAATATCAGGACTTTCAGAGAGACCATTGAGTCCAAAACTGGCATTCATATAATGTTTGTAGGTTCATGCATCTTTAAAAGTATCTGAGCTTACCAAGAAGAGAAAGACATACTGCAGTGTTTAAACATGCAAGTTCTAGAATCAATCTACTAGGGTTCAACTTCTAGCTATGCGGTTTAATAGCTAGGAGATCGAATCTCTCTGTGCTTCAGTTTTCCTTATCTGTAAAATGAGAATAAAAGTAGTACTTACTTCATAAAGCTGTCATAAAGTAGAAATGAATTAAAGGAAGACATTTATCATAGTACCTGGCAGCTACTAAATAATATAAAAACATTTTTATCATTAAGTGTACCAAATCTTAATTCTCCCTTGTGTTCCATCTGCCACATTTAAACAAGTTTTAAAATTTTTTACCTAGTATATACATATTAAAAATCAGTGTGGGAATTTTTTAAAAAATGAAATAAAAATGCAACAAAAATATAAAATATTGAACTCTGTATTCAGATCCAAACTAATAAAGACCTTGGAAATCATCACTTTCATCCTTCCAAGAAAAAGCTGAACAAACTTAAAATCAACTCTTTTCTTGGACCTATCAAACTTTCATGGGTTTTACTTCCAAAACCCTCACCAGGTTATTACAGTGAGGATCCTACAAAGATCCCTTTTGGCTCTGGCAGAGAGAGGGGAAGAAAGCACTGCCTTGATGAGGCCTTGGTTTGAACTTAACCTGGGCTTCTCCTAACCTCAAAACTCAATTTATTGAGCCAATAAATTCCAATTGTTTAAGCCAACCTAGTGCATAGTATTTGCTTGAACATGTGCATGGGGTTAGTAGCCCACTTATATTTCCATGGCCAGTCAGTCGAGCAGGCCCAGAACCAGGGACATCCCATGAGCAATGAACACAGCTAGAGCCCAGATCTTGGCTTCCAATACCATTATCGATTAAAAGGACTAAGCCCCGTTGGAGGAATGGATGATCATTCTAGGACTGGGGCAGGAAATATACAAGATGAGCCAGGAGTATCTTTGTCAGAAAACAAGGAAGTCATTAAAACAGATGCAAACACATACATACACAATAATGGGGTATGTCAAAGGGATACTGGAGCCAATTGAAAGAACTCTCAATGGCCAATAACTGAAAGAATTTGAGCAACAACATAAAGTAGTATTGAATTATAATCCAAAGAGCAAACCTATATCCCTAGGGACATGCTGATATAAATAAATGACTGAATAACTACATGAATGGAGATAGACAAATTTCTCATGCCAAAGACTTCCAAATAATTAATGGAGATACTTCACTCTCAAAGAGGTGAAGCATACCTCTCCACTCCTTAGGTGTGAGATGTGCATGGTGATTTCTTCCTAAAGAATACAGTGTGGAGAAGGAGAAAGCTGACAAACTTTACCTCAGGTCAGATTCCACACCAACACCGGTGTCATATGATAGGACATTTCCTTGACGTGATTGATGCAAATGAACATTACCTCTGCTATCTTCCTCCCATAAGCACTGATACAGTCTAATCATGAGAAAAACTTCATCAAAGGAACATTCTACAAAATACTCACCCAGTACTCCTCAAACAAAAACAGCATCCAAAACAAGGAGAGTCTGTTTAACTGACACAGCCAAGGAGAGCCTAAGGTCACATGAAAATGCAACATAATGTGGTATCCTTGATGATTTCCCAGAACCAAAAAAAGGATATTAGGTAACAACTAAGGAAATCTGAAAAGTAAGGAGAGTTAATAATAACAAATCAATATTGGCTCATTAGTTATAACAAACGTACTATGTTAATGGAAAAAACTAGGTATGATGTACATACCAACTTTCCATGGTATCTGTCAATTTGAAACTTTTAAAAGAAAAAAGTTACTAAAAAATAGTAGCATATGGTCTAATCATCAGTAGAAAATCACTGTTAATATTTTGCTATATGGATATGATTTGTTTATTTAAAAATATAACTTTGCACAAAATGTGTTTTTCTCTATGTACTACTTCACCCTTACCTTTTTCTTCACATGCCAATACATTATATACTTTCATTTCAATAACTATAGCTATTAATTAACGTTCCATTGTATTATTATAGCATAAGTTATCTCACTCTTCTGCAATTTTTGGTGTTCCCAGTTATTTGCTAAATAAACAATTCTATAATTTAAGAGATTATTCCTAAAATGTCTGTATCTTGTAATTATTTCTCAAAAAACATACCTAGAAGTGAAATTGTTGCATTAAATTTTTTCAAATTAAATTACTCAGAAATTCACGTTCTTATATTTACTAGAAACTTTACCATAAGACAACTGATACTATAAATAAAAATATCAACAAAATTAAAGTTAGGAAACAAGAGCTCTGTAAGAACTAGGCATGCAAATATAGTCTGAAAGTTATCAGATATACAAATGTTAATTCTGCCATATTTTAAATTGTATATCCAAGTGACTTGAAACACTAAGACTATCATTAAATATGACAAAGAAAGAAGGAAGGAAGGACAGAAGGAGGGAGGGAGGGAGGGAGGGAGAGAGGGAGGGAGAGAAGGAAGGAAGGACAGAAGGAAGGAAGGAAGGAAGGAAGGAAGGAAGGAAGGAAGAGGGGAAGGAAAAAAGACAAGAGGGAGGAAAGAGCAGGAAGGCACCACCATGATATAACTGTTTGCAGGACAATTTGCCTTATAACAATGTAAACTAGAGATTGCTCTGATCAAAAAGAATATCAAAATAATTAAGAATAATGCTGCTCCCATTTTATTTGACATCCTAAAAATCAGTTTTGCAACTAAGCTAACACTTATTCTTTATGGTCTTTATGGAAATAAAAGAATAAGCAGAAGACAAATATTTAATGACCATTTAATTTTTACCCTAAAAGCTTCCTTCCAGCAGTCCTCATAGCATTTTTATATTATGATTTAAAGTGCATTTTAATTCATTGCCAACCTGACCATATTTTAGATGTGTGCATAGAATAAAGAAGATTTGCATAATTTGTATGCATACCTGTGTGTTCATGTGTATGTACATTAAAACATTGGCAGTACAATAATTCTATCAGTAGATGCTTTTGGGGGGTGGCAGTATATTTTATTTTCCAGAGACTGTGCTAAATGATGGACATCTTAGAGAGGCAGTGAGGAAAGTGCTTAAGAGGCACCATGTCTCATACATTCTTGTCTCCATCACTCAATGAGTGTGCTACTTAATCCTTGTATTATCAAAGGACCTAAACTTTCTGTGCCTCAGTTGCTTCACCTAAAAAATTGAGACATTAGTACCTACCTATGTGTGTGTGTGTGTGTGCAGGGGGTGGGTGTTGTAAAAATGAATGCTTGTATGCCACATTGTTTATAACATATAATATTGTTTAACATAATATGTAGTAGAAGAATTTTATATATATATATGAATAGTGTCTGACACATAGTGAGCATGCAGTGTGTACTTGCCATTATTATTGAATCCCCAGAAACGTCCTGCAAGGGATTTTATTGTATCTGCTTTATGGAGAGGAAATTCTGAGGCCCAGAGGATCTTCAGAAGTTCCCAAAATGCTCACAGCTAGTTTAGTTTTTCACCTGCTAAAACAAGTAATGTGCAAGAGGTAGGTTAAACAATAGGAATTTATGGGCTCACAGTTTTGAGGCTACAAGTCCAAAATCCAAGTGTCAGAAAGGTGATTTTTTCTCTCTGAAGGCTGTGACCTTCCAGGGTTGGCTGCAGGCAATCATTGGTCCTTGGCTCATCTGTCACATGTCAAGGCACATGGCAGTGAGTTCTCCTTTCTCTTCTCAGTTTCACTGACTTCCAACTCTGGCTACTTCTCATGGCTTCTTCTCCTAAGTCCAATTTCCTTTGCCTATAAAGACCAAGGCCCACTCTCATTCAGTTAGGGCACACCGTAACTCATCACATCTTCAGGGGTCCTATTTACAAATGGGTTCACACCCAGAGGGCCTGGGGTGAGACCTGATTAAGCTTTTTGTGGAGGACATGACTCAACCCCCAACAAGGATTCAGCAGGATTTGAGAACAAATATGTCTTTAACCAAAGCATACTCATTTCTTTTGAATCACCAGATTTATTGTCAATAATAACTAATGTGATTTTACTAGAGAAAAACATTTCATAGGCTCATTATTGATTAAAAGAAAATGCCACTTGCCATAAATATTTTCATGCAAAATAAAGCTCAGCAAGGGTTCATTACAGAGTTATTGACAGCTCAAGTACGTGCTTTAAAACTGTCCAAAGAAATACTGAAAAATCTATGCAAGTAACGGAAACCAAGGAAAGATACTATCCATGGGCTAGAAACATCAGGAATTTCTGTAACACACCATGTAAATAAATCTAAAATAAGGGGATGAGGTGGTGCGACAGTGGCTCAGTGGCAGAATTCTCGCCTTCCATGCCACAAACTCAGGTTCAATTCCTGGTGCCTGCCCACGTCAAAAAAATAAAATAAAATAAAATAAAATACACAGTTCACCATATGCTAAAGAAAAAATGCTCTCATAGGTAAGTGAGAGCAAATTAAATTGAGTCTAGCATCATATTCCAACTTGCGGAAGGAAAGGGCCCTCTCTAAGACAGTTCTGTGGGGCTATTAATATGGCAGAAGGGAGAAGGCATCCCAGAGCCAACTAGTGCAGCAAACAGCAGAACCTAGAGGGATTGGAGCATTTGCTCAGAAATATTCACCCCGGGCATAAATTCAGCCCAAATTGATTCATTACCCAAAAACAAGAGGCAAGGCCACTATATTTCCTAAAAATGAAAGTTATGGCAGAGAATGGAAGAATTATCTGAGTCACTGCCCAAGGAGAAAGAGAAAACAAAGCAAATTCTTTGGCAGAGGGACAAAGTGTCCTGCTTTCAACTCTCACCTGTCTTCTCACAATGCATGCACCACTAAGAAAATGAATACAATTATAAATACAACATTTTCCTTTTACTTTCCTCTGAACGATCCAAGAAGGACCACACAGTATGTGGTGGATCACACTAGAATTTTCAATATTAGACAAACTTGGACCTCTTTCTGTATGGATGAAGAGAGAGAAAAAAACCACACAAATAAAAAGAGACTTCAAAAGAAATGAACCAATCCAAGAAATCACTCAACTATTCCTCAACATCACCATGAATCAGATTTACTGCAAGAAAAGGAGAAATTTTGGGACAAAAAAATTAAGAGACTATTACATCTATAAATCTGCATTAGTCAAGCATTAAGAAGCAGCAATCTGACATCTGGAAGGGTTACCTATTTCCAGATTTAAAATTGTAATGGGGGCAGTGAAAACCACATTAGAATCACCTGGAAACCTAATCCGTTAAAGCAGAAGATGAGTTTCAGAGATTACTAAACAACTGAGACTAGAAAATAAAGATATGAAAATATAAGAGACATGGAATAGATATGTAGAGACTATGATGTATGTAACAGCAGCTTCAGAAGGAGGGGGAAAAAGGAGATGAGAAACCACACTCAGAATAACATATAAAACTTTTCCTGAATTGTACACAGGTTTGAGCTTAGGGGTTAAACTAAGCCCCTCATCACCAGACAAATTTTAAAAAGAAGAACCTTATATTCTTATGATATTTTTGTATTTCAAAAATAAAGAAAACAAAACTCTACAAGAATACCAGTAGAAAAAATAATGACATAGTCTACAAAGGATATAGTATTGGTTTTATATTAAAATTCTTTTCATAACACAAAATGACAGAAGGCAATAAAGCAATAGCCACAGAGTTTTGATGAAAAATCACCATGAAATAATAAATGTATGGCAAGCTGAGAGAATAAAAAACAGAAAGATATTATCAAACGTGGAAAGTCTCAGAAAGTATTTCAACCCAATATACTTTTTGAAATAAAAAAATTGTATAAGCCCAGAAACTCAATAGTAAGTAAATAAAAGTGAACACAAATGCAAACCTTTGAGCTGTAAACAACCATATAAAAGGAAATTTAGAAATTACCATTTCATCATGAACAAATTTCTAAAGAAAATGTAGATTTTAACATTTGACTCAAAAAGTACAAAACAGAAGAAATTAATAATGATTTTAAAATATATCAAAGTTATTGAAAATATTTTACCGAGAAAAACAGAAGACTTTATTGGTGTTTTCTGTTTTGTTTTGTTTTATTTTTTGATAAACTCTCAAGTGTCAGATAATTCTCAACAACATAAACCATTCTAGATGACAGAATTAATAGGGAAGATGTTTATAACTAACGTAAGCCTTGTCCTCACCTCTGTCAAGAAGGCTGAAGTGGATCAAGGATTCTGCTGCCCTCCCCTCCCCCATGTGATTTGGGGGTCACAAGTGCCAGGCCTGGTTGCGCAGAGTACAGGATCCTTCTAGCCATTGTGACTGATTAGAACTGACTAGATGAGCAAGTCTAAACCAATCAAAACTCCCAATAATACTGTGCTGGGATATTGGGGATAAGGAACTCTCTCTTGAAAGCCAAGATGTTAAAACATTAAATTCTGGGAAATAGATGTCTGGAGCCAGAATTTGTTAAATCATTTGAAGAGACCAGTGCAAAATTAAAAATATTAGGAATTTTAAGATGGTGACAGCACAGCATTAAGCCAATCACAGGGCCCTCCTGAATACAGGGCCCTCTGTGATTGCACAGGTTGCACATCCATGAGGCACAATCTGCCTGGGGCTATCCATGCCACCAAGGGGAGAAAGCTCATGTGAGAATGAAAACTTAGCAGAGGAAAAGCAGATCTGAGGGAGGGGCCATAAGAGAGGGAGAGGAAGTCATGAAACCAGGGTTTATGCCTTAGATCTAGTGTGCCACTTCAAGTCTCTACAAAGCAGATGCCAAAGTGTGATTAGACACGCAAGCAATATATTAGGGGAAATGCCTGTAAAGGATAAATGGGGAAGGGAACAAGAGAAGGCAGGGAGAACCTTCAGAATGCAGTGATAGAGTAAGGAAAGGAAGAAAACTCCTGGGCCTTCTTGGGTAGGAGAAGACTCAGATTGCAGAGAAGCTCATAGAAAGCCTTGGCCAGAACAAAGAAACCAAAATACTCCAGCATGGGACAGGAATGGCCCACTCAATTACACCTACCCTGCTCAGTTCTTGGCTGGAAGCAGCTTGAAGACAGCATGACCACAGCTATGGTGGATCCAAAAGGGCAGCAACTGGAGGCTACCTGCCAACTACCCTGGGCCAAGCAGATTCTTTTAAAGTGATATCCAAAAGATATACCTCAAGAGCCAACAGCATCTATTCTACATGTCACACATATCCAGTTCTTTACCTGCTGGTATATATACCCACATTTTCTGTAGTCTCTCTACCTGAAGATAAACTTAGGAGGCAGAGAGTAGGGGGATAAACTGTAGCTCCCTCTCTGCAATGGGTCTTGCGGCCATACTTGGCAATCATACCCTCCCTCCTCCACTATATACTTGAAATTCCCTTCATTCTCAGCTATCTTGGTGGCCTACCTGATAGTGTGGTCCAAAGCTTCATTTCTTGGACATCTGTACTCTTGGTCATACCATTCTCAGACTGGGATTGCTGGTCATTTCTGTTCACAGTTAAAGTGGGGAAAATGAGATAACCAAATGATCACCTGGGTTCAATACATATTTCTCTATTATGTAAAAGCAGTCCTATCTGCCCCTACTGATCAGGGTCAATTATCCCTGCTGGTGTCTGGATACACGGAGACCACAGTGCCCTCATGGAAGCCATACATTATCTTTCAATGGAGCCCTGACTGTGTCCCTGGAAAGAATATATGACCTTTGGGGACCAGAACCTACAACCATGCTCATGCAGCTTACTCATACTTTCTGTTCCTGCTTGGGTTCCATCCTCGATATACTATCTCCTTCTTGCAGTGGATCACTGCCATGCCATCTATGACTTTGCAGTACAATAAGACCTAGCTAATAGTGGGCTTGTTAACAAGTCATTGACAACTCAAGCATGTGTATTTATACTGCCCAAAGAAATATAAAACTTGAAAAACACAAGAAGCTTAGGAAAGGTAGTTTTAGATGCATGATCATTTGGTGTCCTGTCATCAAGTGTACTGTTTCTACTAGACCCAATAAAATGTCAAGTACTCTTTCTCAAAAGGTCTATAATTCTCCACTGCAAATGGTATGACCTTGCTCTAGAACTTCAGGGACTACATGGTTATTCTCTCATTTAGTTTGCCATTAGTTCCACTGCATCTTTTTCCACCACTGACACCTGCAACATAGGATCTGCCAGACAGTATGGCCCAAATGGAAGTGCTGCTTACATCACAGCTTGACCTACTACAATTCTTTCCTGGTCCAAACCTCACTCAAAGCTGACAGCTTTCTATGGTACCCAGTGCATGGCCAGAGCAATATTCTTAGGACTCAAGTATAAAATGTGATGCTTCCAGAATCTGAAGATGTTTACAAGGAGCTACATTACCTAGCTTCTTAAAATTGGCAATACAAAGATACAGCCATTTGGCTTTCATTTTGTAGTGATAGCTTAGCAATATCTGACCACTGGACCTTTAATTAATTTACTAAAAAGGCTCCTGAATCATCAAGTGTACCTTCCACCCTATAGAGCATGTGTATCTAACCAAGGTCTCCAGTGTGCTAACCACCTCTTGTTCATCTTGGATCACTGGGATTCTTCAAGATATGCAGATGGTCATAGATTAAACCATATGCAGATGGCTCTTTAGGTAAGATCATGACAGAGAGAGTGAAAGTTAACATAATCCTGGGGAAACTGAACATATCATTACCTAATTTTTCATGAAGGCAAGTTGCATCTTATCCTTTCTTCTGATTGGAATAGAAAAGAATCTATCACCATATCAATGGCCATATGCCATGTATCTGAGGTTTTTCATCTGTTATAGCAGCTGCTATTAGGGCTGCTTGGTTGACCTTGTCTGTAGTCATTCTTTAGAATTCACATGGTTTCTGCAAGAGACAGACTGGTAAATTTAGTGAAGACTTGATGGGAAGTGTTAGGTCGGGGGAACGGGGAAAGGGCACTGCAACTGGAGCTGCAGAGGCTGTGTCACCCCTCCCAACATGACTTCCGGAACTAATGAACTGCCCCTTCCAGATGTCACCTGACCTCCATCCTTAAAGCTGCCTATGCCAAAGCCTGCACGCGGACTCACCTCTCTCCATCTTGGGTTCGGTGAACTCTACCCGGGAGCGCAGAAATAAACTCACCCACTTTAAATTTCCTGGTCTACCTTTCTTCTTTCTCACCCTTTCACCTCCTAAACTTTTCATCTTGGTGCCAAAACCCAGGAGAGGAGCACGGGTGCTGCCTGCCTGGCCAAGGGCACCCTGGCTTCTTCTCTCCTCCTTCCTCCACATGGCCAGTGACAAGGGATCCTTCGGCTGTTGCTACATCCACCATGGATTGGGTAAGTCCTTTCCCTCCTAGCCCTGCTGCCGGGTCTCATGGTTCCCAGAGAGCCTGTCTGTAAATTACTCTCCAAAATTGTGAATTCACGTCAGGTTCTCTTCAGAGGGCTGAGGTGAACTGGGATGTCCGCAAGCCTCACTCCCTTTCCCAGGACTCAAAAAGTTGTGGGGATGCCCTGCTTCTCATTTCCCTCCCAAATTCAGGTCCAGGACCTGAAAGGGCCTGAAACCAGGGTGAGATGTCCCCTGGGGAGATGAGCCCCCACTCGTAAGAGCTCCGAGGGCTCTCTCAGGGAGTTGGGATGCCGACATCCCCTGGGCCAGTCCTTTGTCCTTTGAGACCCATCAGTATGGGCAATAAGTCCTCAAAAACCAAACCTTATACTCCTCTGGGTTGTCTTCTGACAAACTTATCCACACTGGATTTACTTCCAGACATCTGGCCAAAACGCCTCACTTACTTTTGTAAAAAGGCTTGGCTCCAATATCAGTTGGATAATGATTCTCATTGGCCTGAGGATGGGACTTTCAATTTTAATATCCTTACGAACCTCCGCAACTTTTGTCAGAGGAATGATAAATGGGCCGAAATTCCTTATGTCCAGGCTTTTTTACTTCTGCGCTCCTGCCCCTCCCTTTGTACCTCCTGTTCTACAGCTCAGGTTCTCCTAGCCAAGGAAACCCCCAAATCCCCACTTCTCTCTGATGAAACTTCCTCCTTTTCTGACCCCCTAGATTCATCTTCCTTTAAAAGACCAGGGCCACCACCGCACCTTGGGAAACTCTCCTCCTCTCCCTCGCTCTACCCTCCCCTCCCTCCAGCGGTGCTCCAGTTGCCATCTTCTCCTTCTCTTCCTCCTTCTGTTTTGGTGATGTCCCAGCCACCATCTTGCCCTCCTCTCTCCCCTTCTGCACTGGCAGCACTCCCGCCACCATCTTGCCTTTCTCTTCCTCCTTCTCCACCAGCAGAGCTCTAGCCACCATCTTACCCCCCTCTTCCTCCCCCTGCTTTGGCTCTTCTGCCACCAGCTAGTTCCTCGCTACCCTCACCCGTAAGCTCCCATACCCACTCAAAAAATACTTTACTCTGTCCCCTCCAGGAGGTTGTGGGGCCTGAAGGGTTAATTCGGGTACACACTTCCTTCTCTCTGGCCGATCTTTCACACATTTAAACATGGTTGGGCTCCTTCTCCAATGATCCAACTACCTGTACTAAAGAATTCCAGTATCTAGCTAATGCTTACGACCTCACCTGGCATGACATTCATGTAATCTGCTCTTCTTCCCTAACTACAGATGAAATGGACCAGATTTTCAGTGCAGCCAGGGCTCATGCTAACCAGGTGCATATAACAGACCACACCATGCCGGTAGGGGCCGAGGCTGTGCCAGACCAAGAGCCAGGGTGGGAATATCAGGTTGACACTCCAGCGGAAAGAAACGGGCAGACTAGATGGGACAAAATGCTTACATGCCTCATAGTAGGCATGCAGAAAGCTTCACATAAAGTAGTAAACTTCCATAAGCTAAGGGAAATTACCCAGGGTCCTGATGAAAACTCAGCCACTTTTCTACACTGGCTCACAGAAGCCCCCTCCCAATATACCCACCTAGACCCCAACTCAGAGGCTGGTAAAACTGTTTTAGCCATACACTTTACATCCCAATCGGCTCTAGATATAAGGGGTAAACTTAGAAAAATTGAGGATGGTCCTCAGGCCCCTATCCATGACCTGGTAAACACAGTCTTTAAAATTTTTAATACTCGTGATGAACTAGAGAGGGCAGAAAAGGAATCCTGGAACCGCCAAAAGGTGAATTTACAAACCCGATCCCTGATTGCAGCTCTGCAGCCCACTTCAATGGAGAAGAAGCTGGCTACGGCTAATCCACCACCAGGAAAGTGCTTCAAATGTGGCCTCGATGGACACTGGTCCCACCAGTGCCCCAATGCTTGACTACCCAAGGGACCGTGCCCTCTCTGTGGTACAAAGGGACATTGAAAAAGTGACTGCCCCTCAGCACCTGGCTGTGGAGGGGCCGTCCTTCCAACCCTGACTCACTGCTAGCAGTCCTGGGCCTGGCCACCAACGACAGGCGACACCTGGCCTCAGCAACCCCAATCACCCTTGTCAAACCCAGGGTAACAATCAAGGTAGTGGGTAAGTCCACCTCCGTTTTAGTGGACACAGGGGTTACCTTTTCTGTCCTCCCCTCTTACTCAGGTCAACTCCTTCCTTCCTAGGTCACAGTTATGGGCATAGACGGCCGTCCTTCATGCCCCTTAACTACTGGACTGCTTACATGTTTAATAGAGGGGTACCCCATTACACATTCTTTCTTAGTAATGCCTTCTTGCCCTAGCCCACTAATGGGGCAAGATCTTCTTGCCAAATTAGGAGCCTCACTACACTGGATAAAAAACCATCAAACAAATTTACTATTACCCTTATGTGTGGCCTCCGCCTCCACTCAGGGTTCCACCCTTCCCGCTCCTCGCCTACCACCTCACCTAGTAAACCCAGAAGTGTGGAATGCCTCCACCCCCCTTATAGCTTCCCATCATAAACCAGTTCTCATCCGATTAAAAGATCCATCCTCATTCCCATCTCGGCCACAATTTCCCATCTCCATAACCCATCGGAAAGGGCTACAGCCCATCATTAACCTGCTCAAGAGAAAACGACTCCTCATACTCACTAACTCACCATGTAACACCCCTATTTTACCTGTCAGGAAACCTGACTGCTCTTACTATTTAGTCCAAGACCTCAGACTAATTAATGAGGCTGTCATCCCCATCTACCCAGTATTTCCCAATCCATATACACTTCTCTCACACATACCTTCTCACACTACTCATTATTCAGTCCTGAACCTCAAAGATGCCTTTTTACATCCCCCTGGACCCTGCCTGTTACAATCTATTTGCTTTTACCTGGGAAGATCCGGACTCTTCAGCTGCCCAGCAACTTACATGGATGCTATTATCTCAGGGGTTTCACGATAGCCCCCATATCTTTGACCAAGCCCTAGCCAGGGACCTAATAGAGTGCAATCTAACTCCCAGTATCATTCTCCAATATGTAGATGACTTATTAATTTGCAGCCCTTCTGAAAAGGCTTCTGTGGAGGCTACAGCCACCCTACTGAATTTTTTAGCTGATAAAGGATATCAAATTTCACCAGCCAAAGCTCAACTTTCTTCCTCCACCATCACTTATCTGGGCCTCCGCCTCACTCCTACCTCCTGGCATCTCACAGTAGACAGGCAGCAAGCCCTCTGTGAACTCCAACCTCCAGAAAATGCTGAACAAATTTTGTCCTTTCTAGGTTTCGTGGGGTTCTTCCAGCACTGGGTCCCCAATTTTCTCCTAGCAAAGCCTCTCTATGAAGCAGCCAAGGCGACGCCCGCAGGGCCACCAGAGGACCCCTCCACTATATCCAAAGCTTTCTCGGTCCTCCGTAATGCCTTACTTCAGTCACGTCCTCTCGGTCTTCCAAATCCTAACAAACCCTTCTTCCCATTCACAGATGAAAAGCAAGGAATAGCGGTGGGAGTCTTAACCCAACCTCTGGGACCAATTTATAATCCAGTGGCCTATTTCTCTAAACAGATGGACCTCACCACCCATGGATGGCTTCCCTGTCTCTGAGCACTGGCTATGGCTGCTATCCTAATGCGTGAAGCTCTTAAACTTACTCTGGGTAGGCCTCTCCAAGTCCTGTCAACACATCGTTTACAAGACCTCTTATCTCATAAGTCCTTCTCTCTGCTCACTCCTTCTCATCTCCAGGAGTTTCATTTACTCTTCTTAGAAAACCTGGATATCACCCTCTCTGTCTCGCCTTGCCTCAACCCTGCAACTCTTCTCCCTCAGGGTCCCTTATCAAACCCCTCTCCACAGCCCACACACCTTTGCACCGAAATCATGGAGGAGCTCTCCTCCCTGTGCCAGGGCCTCTTGGACATGCCACTGTCACAGGCAGACCTTACCCTCTTTGTTCATGGTGGCTCAGTAATAGACCAACAGGGAAAGCGCAGGGCTTCATACGCTATAGCTTCATCCACTGAAATACTTTAGGCTACAAGGCTCCCAGAGGGAACCACCTCTCAAAAGGCTGAACTGACTGCTGTCACTAGGGCCTTACACCTAACTGAAAATAAATCCGTTAACATATACATGGACTCCCAATATGCTTTTCTGGTAGCACACTGTCACTCAGTCATCTGGAAGGAGCGAGGATTCCTTACCACAAAAGGCTCACCTGTTATTAATGCTAAGCTCAGTCAATGCCTGCTCCAAGCACTTCTATTGCCCTCACAGGTGACCATCATCCATTGCAAAGGGCACCAAACAGACAACTCCGATATCACCCACAAAAATAACTGGGCTGATGCTATTGCACGAAAGTTGACTAAAGAGCCCTCTCCTTTAAACCCTCCAGAACCGGTTCTTTTCTTTACTCTTCCTTCCCTCCAACTTATTTACTCTTCCAGGGAACATGAAAACCTCCTTGCACAGGGAGGCTCAACTACACCAGAAGGCTGGATCTTCCTTAATAACAAGGTGACTCTTCCAACCAAACAGACCCCCGATATTCTTTCTCAAGTACATTCATCACTTCATATCAAACCCAGGGCCCTCACAAGGTTCCTCCAGCCCTTATTCCATCACCCATCTCTAACTCACCTCATAATGTCAGTCTACTCCTCTGCCCCCACTTGCCAGGTAACAAGCTGGCAAGAAGTGTTGTGCCCCACTTTCCCAACTCATCAACTAAGGGGCCACCTTCCAGGGCAGGACTGGCAAATCGACTTTATACACATGCCCACCCACAAAAAATTACGATACTTGCTAACTATAATTGACTCCTTAACAGGCTGGATAGAAGCTTTCCCTACTACATGGGAAACTGCTGACGTGGTGGCCAACATCCTCCTGAAGCAAATCATTCCCCGCTTTGGACTACCCACCTCCATCCAGTCCCATAATGGCCCAGCTTTTATTTCTCAGGTGGTCCAGCAAACCTCATCGGCCTTGGGAGTAGAATGGAAACTACATGTTTCTTACCGACCCCAATTCTCTGGTAAAGTAGAACTAATGGTCTCATCAAGACACAACTAACCAAGTTAGCCATTGAACTACAACAATCCTGAGTTGACCTTGCCCGACTATGCGCTGCCCCACAGGCACCTACTTTTTTTTTTCCATGTGCAAATGTCTCTTTATTTCCCCACTCTCAGTTCTTCCAAGTATACAGCTTGCAAAGGTTTACAGGATCATATGGAAACCCTACCTCAAGTCTCCTGTGGAAACAGCACACTGCCATCCAGAAGGGATGTACCACTTTCCTTCCCAACCAATAGTGGATCAGTACAATTCTTTCTTCAGCACTTGTATCTCTCTGTTAATTTTTAAACAGTTGTATTTGCACACCATGCATTTCAACCTAAGTAAAAAATCAAAGGTTCCCAATAGAGTCACATATTCGTGCCTTTGCCACCACCATCTATATGAAGACATTTCCTTTTCATCCACAAAGAATCCCATACCACTCCCTTATATACCAGGCACCTACTTTTTAAAGTCCTTTTGAGCTCATGTACAGCTGCCCATTCCTACTTAATCACCACCTGCCAGTGCAGCCCCCACTTTGGGCTCTTACTTATCATATCTTTCCCTAATCAGGCACCTGTTGCAGGAACACACCGATCAATTCCTGCCACAACCCGGGGAAATTGATACTGCTGATCCTCCCCACGGTCTCCAGCCAGGGGACGAAGTACTCCTTAAACAGCTTCTGCCTGGACCACTCCAACCGCGGTGGACTGGCCCACACACAGTGATTCTTACCACTCCTACGGTGGTAAAACTATTGGATGGCTCCTCTAGGTATCACCTATCATGGGTCAAACTATACAAATGAGATGAAGACCCTACACTTGTCACCCCCTGGGGCCCACTCAGGTCTGCATCACTCATGCTACCCATTCTCCTAACCCCCATTGAGGGCACATCCTACGTATGGAAGTTCAAAATCAGGGAAACCTTTAGCCAAGATGATAGATTGACCACTTATATAATTGGTGCAGGAGACTGCCCTCTAACAGGTTGTAGCCAGCCTATAACCATCCCCATAAATCCTAAATCAGTCGAAACAGACCCGAGGCCATATGCCTGTTTTCCATACGCCTAAATTAGAAATTACTGTAACCAAAGTAACTATAACAACATATATGGGGGATGCCCCTATTGGTCATGCAGAATACATGATGCTTACAAGGAGGCAGTTCATAAAGGTACCTTCTACATTAACTCCCAGCAATTTTACATAAATATTGCAGATCCCTGGGACACAAGATGGGTAGTAGGAATCCAAGGCAAGCTATACTACAGTGGCTGGTCCCGATACCCTATAAGCACCATTGAAATACACCGCGAATATGTCCTCATTAATACTACTTTTACCCAGGGATCCATCGACATTTTGCAGGCTGAGCAAAGCCTCTCCAGCCACCTTGCCCAAACCTCCACCTCAACACCCCTCATACGTGGCTCCAAATCCTCCAACAAACCTTACAATTCCTCAACCAAATGCGGATACTCCCTGAGGTATCCCACTGTTTCCTCTGTGCATCATTGAATAGGCCACTATTGGCAGCCATCCCTATAAATCTTACTCAAATACACAATCATAGCCCTGATTCCTGCCATACCACTTTAAAAAATGTCCCCCTATGGGAACCAGAGCCTGATAATCTTCCCTACCTCCTGAAAACCTGCTACCTCACACACACAACCATAAAACAAACAAAACTTCATAGCAAGTGCCAGACTAACATCACTATCCACACCACAACCCATGCCCCCAAAGGACAAGATTTCTGCTGTAACGGAGCTCTTACCAAGTGTCTTAACTCCACTGCCCCAGGACCGTGCTTCCTAGTAACTATTGTTCCTCAATTGACCCTCTATGGGGCATCCGAACTAACTTGGCCACTGCCTTCTCTTCACTCCAAAAGGGCTGCCTTTCTTCCCATCCTGGCAGGCATCAGCCTAACCGCTTCAGTCGCAGCCTCAGCCACAGTGGGAGGGGTGCTGGGACACAATATTTTAACCTCTCAAAATTTTGAAACTTGACCTCAGGTAGCCCTGGAATCAACATCAGAATCCCTCTTCTCTCTACAATGCCAACTCACCTCACTAGCCCAGGTAACTCTTCAAAATCGACGGGCCTTAGACCTGCTGACAGCCGAAAAAGGAGGAACATGTATATTCCTCCAAGAGGAATGCTGCTATTATATCAACGAGTCGGGTCTGGTGGAACAAAATATTCAAGCCCTAAACAAGGGCTTGAATAGACAATCTCTATCACAGGAAACAAGGAACCAACTCTGCCTTAAGGTGGTTTTCTTCTCCTCTGGTGACATGGCTCCTTCTGCTACTAGGACCAGTTATCCTAATGTCTCTTTTGTCTCCTAACTCCCTGCCTCCTCAACTTCCTTCAGGGATGCATGAAGGAACTATCCCAGGTAGCAGTCAACCAAATGCTCCTACATCATTATCATCACCTGCCTTCCTCACCAGATTCCTACAGCCAGCCTCCCCACTCCTCTAGCCATAATGGTTCCAGCCTATAACCCCACATTGACCCATTACAGCAGAAAGTAGCCAGAAAGATCTTGGCACCCTCTTATCACAAAAATGCTGGAATGTTAGGTTGGGGGAACGGGGAAGGGCACTGCAACTGGAGCTGCGGAGGCTGTGTCGCCCCTCCCAACATGACCTCCGGAACTAGTGAACTGCCCCTTCCATATGTCACCTGACCTCCATCCTTAAAAGCTGCCTGCACCAAAGCCTGCACACGGACTCACCTCTCTCCATCTTGGGTTTGGTGAGTTCTACCCGGGAGTGCAGAAATAAACTCACCCACTTTAAATTTCCTGGTCTACCTTTCTTCTTTTGCCTCCTAAATCTTTCAGGAAGCACCACCTCTGCATCCTTTATGTCTTTCATGATGCCCTTAAGTTCTACCATTCTCCTGGGCTGCAATAATATTTTGACTTACTTTCTTAGTAAGGAATGAGCTTAGAGCAGTGCCAGAAACTTCCACTTGGACTTCCCCCATTGTGATGAGTCTTATGCCACTGGGTAATGAACCAATATATGCTTAATCCAATTGTAAAGTATATTTATTACAATTACACTCTTGAGCCCATGATGTTAGGCATTATTAGCAGGATTTTAGCCCAGATTCCATTTGTCTTTTGCCCCCACACTCCACCCATACACCTTCCCACTCCTTATCTAAAACAAGTGTTGTGATAAAACTGTGAGTCTCTAGAGATTAATGTCAACTCAGAGCCTGTGTCTATTATCCTCTAAATATGTGAGTATTTGTTTTCCAAGGCTTCAGCCTTCCTAGTAAATGGTTAAAAGTCCCTTTGGGGAAGGACTGAGGGAATCTTTACAATATATATTTGCTATGATGATACAGGATTCTTTCATTTGTGAACTCAGCTACCTCTTCAGTCAAAGAATTCCAGATCTGAGCATTTGCTCAGGGCCTGAATCTAAGAAAGATATCAGAACAGACCACTTCTACGCTCCCATTCCTCCATTACTGCCTTTATCTGATTGCAAATTTTAAGCAACATTTTCACTGGTTACATATCTGCTTTTGCCCCTAGGGACAACATATTATGTTAAGCATCACTACATTTCCTGTGGATCAAGCCTTCTTGGCTATTGCTTAGACCTTGCCAATCAATTGTTAAGATTTCTGGGGTCCCCTGACTCCTAGTGGTTAAGCACCATCAGCTGGCTTCTATTATTTCAAGACCCCATCTTTACCATTGTTAATAGTGGTCTCAGCTCTGTAACCCCCTCTCCTGTCTTCTCCTCCTGCTCTGCAGAGGAGACACACCATTAAGCTGAGCTTTTGCTGATGTCCTTCTCCCAAGCACCTTCTTAAAGGCTTGAACAGTGATGTTTCTTCTGGATCCTCCTGTAGAACTTGCTCTTTTGTCCTCACACAATATGTCTATTACAGAATGCCACCTCCCTGAACCTTTTATCTTTTCTTTTCCATTGTTTCTCCAGGTTTCTAACAGCCACCCTGGCCTTGAGTTTGTTCTATCCTCTAGAGTCCTGCCAGGGTTTTAATTCTCATGTCCTCAGGGTATTCTGACAAGTCAATGAATTCTTGCTTCTCTAGTCTTATGTTCCAACCCCCTTGTCGATCATGCACAAAATTCTACCCTAAGGGTGTTTCCAGGCTCCTGCCTTTACTAGCTAAAGTAAGTCTTGTAGCATTTTTGCACTATTATCTCTTTTCTCCCATGTCATGGTCCAGTATATCCCCTGGCAGGTTATGCTGAAATTTAAATCTAACTATTGGCCAAGCAGTCAGGAAAGGAGGTTGGGACAAATCATGAGGGGGGTGACTGTTGCTTAAAATGTTCTTCTTTCATGGGGGATGTGCAAGCTTTTAAAAGGTAAAGAAACTACATCACTTCAAAATATGAGCATTCAGTGGAATATACATAGGGCCTTATTTATTTATTTAAAGAAGTTGTAGTTTTACAGAAAAATCATGTAGAAAACACCGAATTCCCATATACATCTCACACACAGTTTTCCCTATTAATAACTGTTAAGGCCCAGACCAAGTTCATGAAGTGCATGAGCTGATGCTACCACTAGATCAAAAAGCATGCTAGGCACAGAAGTAGATATAGGTTTATTAGGACTTACGAACAGGAGAAAGTCAGAAGGTGTGATAAGAGTGCAAGGGGTAATAATGTATATGATTTTAGAACAAAGATAGTCCATATAGTTTGAGGATATCGAGCCTCTGGTAAAATCATTAAAGGGGCTTAAGACCTAATGTTTTACTAAGATTAATGTTTAAGGCTAAGATACAATCAGTGCCATTTTACATCTGTGATTGCTTTCTTCAACACCTGGGAGATTGTTTGCTTTCTTGACCCTCATCCTGGTTAAGCAGGTTTGCTAAGTGCCGTTTAGGAGGGAGCCTGGGTCCTCAGCCACTGCAGTAGCACTTTGCATTAATGTGTAAATTAAATTGAGGAAACAACATTATTATAACTACACTATTAACTATAGTCCACAGTTTACTTCAAGGTTTACTACTTCTGTTGTACTGTCCTATTTTTTTTAAGAAAATATTATGCAATTTTTATATGCAACCTAAAATTTCCCCTTGGAAGTGCATTCAAATATATATTTCAGTGCCACTGATTTCGGGCACAATGTTGTGATCCCATCACTGCCATCCATTATAAAAAATTTTCCATCATCTCAAACAGAAACTTTGTAATAATTAAGCATTAATTCTCCATTTCCTACCCCTATGTCCTTGGTAACCAGTGTTCTAGTTTCTGATTCTGTGAATTTGCTTATTCTAATTATCCCATATCAGTAATGTGATACAACACTTGTCCTATTGTATCTGGCTTATTTCAGTCAACAAGTTGTTCTTAGGATTCGTATGCCTGGTGGAATGCATCAGAACTTCCTTCTTTTTACGACTGACTAATATCCCATTGCATGTATATACCAAATTTTGTTTATTCTTTCATCAATTCATAGACACTTGTGTTACAGCCTTCTTTTGGCAATTGTGAATAATGCCACTATGAACATTGGTGTGCAATTATGTGTTCAAATCCCTGCCTACAATTTTACCTAGAAACAGGATTAGCAGATCATATGATAATTTTATAGTTAACTCCCTGGGGAACTGCCAAACTGTTTCTCACAGTGGTTGCACCATTATTTATTTCCACCAACAATGAATGAGTGTTCTTATTTCTCTGGTGTCTGCACTCACTCACAATTTTAGGAATTATCCCATTTGCAGAACTTTGAATGCCCCCTCCACTCCTTTTGACTTTTTTCCCCTCCAGGGTGCTCTATTGTATGTCTAAAGCAGGTGATCCCTTGCCCCAGGCCTCTTTGATTTGTTTCTTATACTGCTTTAGCTGTCATCAAGCTGCTTCTGCCTGTAGGGCAAGTTCTGAGAGGATGAGCTAGAGACAGTTTCTTGGTTCATTCTTTCAGGCTGCCACCGAATAGGTTGGCAATGACCTATAGGCACCCCACTAAGCAGAGAGGTGCTACTCTTTTCCACCTGGAACAGGGCCAGGAACGAACAATGGAGGAATACACTTGCTCCAGGAAGGGGTATGGAGGAGCCAGCGAGGATGCCAGGAGCATCTACCATTTTTAAAGCTGCATTTTCTTGATTCAGCACTCTCCTTGTTACTGGGACCCCTGAATTGTCTTCCAGTGTTTAAGGAATGTGGCTGGTTTTTGTTTTTGTTTTGTTTTTTTTTTAAGTTGTTCAAAGAGTGTGAAGAAAGGGCACTCTTGAACATCTCATGCTGCTGTTTTGGTCATGTAGATAATATCAAATGTTGGTGGAACACAGACCTGGAACTATAGGAACCTTCATTAATTGCTAGTGTGAATAAAAATATTGTATGGCCACTTTAGAAGATAGTTTGGCAGTTTCTGGGTTGTATTTTGACTTTCATGCACCCCTTCCTCAATAAAAAATATTAATAATAAACTATATTTTATATCAGCATTGGTATAAAGACAAATTCATAATGGTTCATTACTATATATTCATTATCATTGTATGTAATTGTGCAGTTTGGAACTGTTGTGTGCCCACGAAAAGCCATGTTTTCTATCCTGATCTAATCTTGTGGGGGAAGCCATGCTCTATAATCCTGATTCAATATTGTAGGGTAAAGCCTTTGATCAGATTGTTCCCAAGGACCCACTCAATTGTGGACATGAACTTTGGTTAGATTACTTCCATGGAGATGAGGAATGCCCAATTGTGGGTATGACTTTTGATTAGATGGAGATGTCGCTCCACCCATTCAAAGTGGGTCTTAAGTAGTTTACTAGAGTCATTTAAAAGGGAAAACATGTTGGAGAAACTGCAGATGCAGTTGCTTAGAGAACAGCTGCTTCAGAGCCAAAAGAGATGCAGACATTTGGAGATGTTTGGAGTGCCAACAGAGAGAGTAGAAGCCTAGACTTGGACGTTTGGAGATGCAGAGCCCAGCAGATGTCACCATGTGCCTTTCCATGAGATGCTAAGCAAGCCAGAACCCAGAATTGTGCTCCAGAGGAGATAAGTGAAAGCCTACAGATGCTTAGAGAGGAAACAACAGGCATCAGAAGCCGGAAGCAAAGGAATCTGGGTGAAGGACCAGCAGACACCAGACACATGCCTTCCTGTGTAACAGATATCAGCCTTTCTTGAGTCAAGGTATCTTTTTCTGATTCCCTTAGTTTGGACATTTTTATGGCCTTAGAACTATAAACTTGTAACTTAAAAATTCCATTTTTAAAAGCCATTCCACTTCTGGTTTATTGCATTTCAGCAGCATTTAGTGAAGTAACACAATAATATAATTAATACAATATATAATTATATTTTTTCTTCTGATTTTAAAATATTTTAGTGGACCTTAAAGGTATAGTAGCACTAAGCATTTTGCCTACTGTCCATAATGGATAATTCATCCCTGAACCTACAAAGCCAAAAGCCTCAGGGGTATCCACTCAGCTATCCCCATCCTATGTATATATCAGGGTCCTAAGTTTTCCCAGCCATGACTCTCATCTTAGGGTAACCAACCTGCCTCGACTGAGCACTTAAATGTCTTTGGAGCTCTGTAATCTTATTAATTCCTTAGCTTGCTCTTCAGCTGTGTCTATTCCCCCACTACAGCAGACAAGAGCCTCTTTGAAAGCTATCAAAGAGATACTCTGGCTTTCATATTTAACCTCTATTTATTCACCATCATCCATCTCTCATTATTCCTCTTCTAGGAATCAATATACCTTAATAATAGCCTGCTGTCTCCAACTGTCTACCCCTGCAGACATCTTTGCTCCCATAACTTCGAAATTCCTGAGTCATAGCACTGGAAAAGGCATCACCCTCAACTGGGACCACTGGTTAAATCTTCAGCTCCCTATTCCATGCAGAATGGGACATGCTCTGCCAGCTAAGCAGTGAATGATATAGTCCCCAATCCTCATTTCAGTGTCTACTTTTTCAGGCCACTTCTGAAGTCAATTATGTCAGACCAGGTCCTCTGAAAAGCAGACCACAAGACAGAATTAGTCAGGCAAGTGAAACAAACACCTGTGAAGGATGAAGGGGAGAAAAAGACAGAATAGGTGGGGAGACCCTTCAGATGGTGACATGGGTGTGATGTGAGAGAAAGAAGAGGAGAAGAAAGAGGATTGGGTAAGCAGAGCCTCGACTCTAGTGCAGCTCTGAGAAATTCTTGGCCAGCCTGCTAAGGATCACCAGGAAAAGATTGCCCATCATGGCATTCCCCATTGGCAGGAATGTCCCAACTCTTATCTCCCTGCTCTATTCCATTGTTGGCCTAGGGAGAGTATGGCCACAGCATGAATTCTAAGTTGATTCCAAAGTGGCATCAGCTAAGGCTTCTCTCAAAGGGAAAACTAAACAACGCACTTCTGTGGCCACTCCGTTAGATAAATCTCTATTGATTTGCCTATCTCTATTATCTGTCTCTATCTAAGTTTGTAAGATTTCATCATACAAATGTAGGATTCATCCCAAGAATTCAGGTATTTATCCACGCTGGAATATATTTGGTGGACTTCACCCATTACTGGGTTTGGGTGGAAGACATGCAAAAATCAAAAGTTGGAGAATAGTTTTTATTTTCATTGGTCCTTCCCTGTTTATTCAAAATATTCAACATGCACAACTTTTGCAGTTGGATATAAAAAGCCTTAACATTTATTTTAAAACAGAATTAAGAGTCTTCACTGCTAATTCAAAGTAGCTAGAACTAATGCTGTCTGAACCTGCTGCGAATAATAATCATCTTACAAGCTTTAGCCAATTAGATCAATGAAGTCCCCCAATCTTCTCTCATTCCTCCACATGCAGAGTCACACACCGGCCCACTGAGTGGTTTAGTCTGTATCACCTGCATAGCACCCCATCTGAGAGATTTGATAAGAAATGTCCCCAAAGACACCAGTGAAATCTCTTTTCCCCTGAACAAGGATGGAAAGAAGCAGGTCAGCATCAAGGAAGCTAAGGCAGATGGTACCATGTGACATCTTTAAACAGACAATACAAATACTTTATACATTTAATTTAATGTTCTAGAGCTTAGCAAACAATTTCCCTCAAGATAAGCTTTGACCAAACATGGTAACTCAGGCAATTTGCTCGTATACAAACCAAGAGGACCTGGAACTGTTCAACAAACTGGGTTCAAGCTGAGCTATAAGAGCAAACTAAGCACATTTTAAAACAACCATAACAATAGCGAAGATAATAATTATAATCCCTCCAGTGAGATATCAGTTCACTGTGACCACCAGAATGAATGTCAAGTACCCTGCCTGGCTCAGTGCTCCCTTGGACCTTTGCATCTGCAAGTCCAGAGTCAGGCGGCAGTTTTCATTTGCTTACTTACCCTCAAAACACTGCCAATGGCTCATGTTGCAAATGTGTTTATATTTAGAAGAACAGGTGTGTGGCCCAGTTCTATATCAAGGCAGCACCCTTTTGGTATCATCTTGATGCATTTCACGGAAATGAAATGGTTTAATATGGAAAAGGAAAGGGCACTCCATTTACCCTGACTGCCCAGTGGGCTGTACAAAGCATGTGGGGAATTTTAGGTCATCTGTTCTGTTCAGATCCTGTTCCACTGTCCCCTCTGTACATAAGCCTGCAAATTATTTTATGTTTCTTTGTTTTTCTTTCTTCCTTCCTTCCTTTCTTCCTTCCTTTCTTTCTCTCTCTCTCTTTCTTTCTTCTTTCCTTATTAATTTTTGTATCAGCTGGTGATTTCCTAGGAAAAAAAGCTGTCAGAAGCCCAGGTATCTATTGCAGCCACAGTAACTTCCCTGCTCTGTCACCTGGGTGATTTATGATCATTGACCTTTAGTGGTCCTTTAAAATGGAGGAAATAACCCCAAGATTGTTGTGCAACTCAAATGATACAATGCTGGTGAAAGAGTTTCATAAACTCGAAAGAACTCCACAGATATAAAATGCCATGATGCATGCAAAAAAACTTTCAAAACTAAATATTCTCGACAAATGCAGACTAAAATGAAATGGGGAGCTATTATAAATGACAGATACGTGAGAACATCCAAGACCAGGTGTTTATGAAGACAGCAGCTTTGTAGCTCCTCTGATCACAATTGCTATTCAAAATTCTGATAAAAACATAATATAGGTGGAAGTGGAGGCACTTGGTTATACTGTAGATGATCCTGCTAATGATTTTAACTCTGGTTCAAGCTGTCCTCTTAACTCAATTCAGCATACAATGTGGCCCTGTTAGAATGTGTATCATTCATTCTGAGGCATCCCTGAATGACACAAAAGCTAAGCAGGCAGCTTTTCAGTGGGCAAGGGAAAGGAAATTGTGTTTGCATTCGAATTTCACTTCTGTTTATAATATTATATGGTGGGGAGGGGTTGGTATATGTTATTAAAAGCTATATAAACAATAATTTAATAATTGATGGGGAAAATATTTATTTTTCATAAAGAGGTATTTACAACCTCACTTCATCATAAGTTCCTCTTGGTAGAAAAATTCGTGTCTACCCAGTGAATTTTATTTTCCCATATTATGCTGGACCTTCCATCTCATAAATCCTAATGCACACGATTTCCATATTCCTAAGCTCCGGTGACAGCTCCTGCAACTGGAATGCTCTTGAACTTTCTCTTGGTCATTTCATCATGCATCAGGTTTGAATTCTCTGTAGGTGCTCTGACATACAGGCAAGAGGAAGGGGACTGTCACTCCAAATATGCCGAGCTAAAAGACAAGACTCCTATCATCATAAATTCCCAGAAAAGAGGGGAGCTATGGGAGGGCATCTAATCCACCCCCTCCTCCAGGACTGGAACTCCCCTGCAAAGTGCATGGCCAAGGGGCTGTTCAATGTCCATTTGGTGAGCCCACTGCTCAGTGACTGGAGCTGCCTGGGAAATATCGCCTTAGAGATTCGTGCATGACCCAACTGCATGCTTATGTGTCTGCGTGAAGTTCAAACTGCTGGTGCTAATCTATTAGACCCTATAAGGCCAAGATTTTGATGACAGGGAAGGACTAATATTATGTCTTTACTGGTTACTGCTTCCCTCTTACTGCTTCGGGGGGAGGAAACAGTAAGCTTCCATTGATGCTACCCTAAAGGAAGGAAAAAAGGCTCTATTTATTATTGTTCCACAAGTACAAATAGGCAACCAGGACAACGACTCAAGTAAAATAATTTAGGTTAGTTTTGAGGGCTCTTGGTTGTTTTGTTTGCTTGTTTTTGTTGTTGTTGTGTTTTGGTTTAAACAATAGGAATGTCTTGGCTCATGGTTTTGAGACGGAGAAGTCCAAAATTGAGGCATCAGCAAGGTGATGCTTTCTCCCAGAAGACTGATGTTCTGGAGCTGGCAGCCAGCAGTCCTGGGTTCTTGGTCCACAGCCATGGTGACACAGCAATGTGCATAGTGACATTTTCTCCTTTCTCTTCCCGGTTCTGCTGACTTCCAGCTTCAGACTGTCTCTCTGTGGCCTTCTCTATCAGGCATCCAGTGGAGGAGCAAGACGCCTCCTGATTAAAAAAGAAAAAAAAATAGACCCCTCTTGATTGAGCTGAGCCACTCCTCAACCACAGTAGCCACACCAAAAGGTAGGGCCTGTTTGTAAAGAAGGCAGGCACAGATCCTTCTTGTTTTTTGTCCTTTTAAACTAAAGCTATAAAGCTTTTGGTCTACTTAAAAGGAATAAGTAATGAAATATGCATTGTAAACAGATCATAGCAAGTTGAGGAAGGACACTATGAGACTGAAGGGAATGGGCGGGAGCGATTGGAGAAAAATAAGAGTGGGGAGACTAAAGGCAGAGAAATGGAGAAGAAGAATCAAGAAGGGTAAAATGAACAGAATGAGACAAGATGGCACTTTAGAGACAGGAGGAAAAGAGAAAAGGAGGGAGAAAGAAGGAAGGGAGGTTGGAAGGGGATAAGGGGCAGATCTGAGGTGAGTGCAATGGTCAGAGTTAAATTACTCATTAGAATCCAGGCCACCTGTGCACTGTGTCTAGGCCAGTCATAAAAATAATAGTTAAGAATGACATTTGTGGTGGGCCACAGTGGCTCAGCAGGCAGAGTTCTCGCCTGCCATGCCAGAGACCTGGGTTTGATTCCCGGTGCCTGTCCATGCAAAAAAGGAAAAAAAGAATGACATTTACTGAATGTTTACTATCTCCCAGACACCATTCTAAGTATTTTAGACGTAATCCCCACCACACCCTGTGAGTTTGAGTCTATTATTACAACCACAGTTAACATCCTGGCACATGAGAAATCTACCCTCTTCTACTCTTGGGTACAATGACTGTCAGGACAGGATTTGTACTCGGGGAGCCTGCCTCCAAGCCCCTGCCACTTGTCTCCCTGCCCCCCTGCCCTTAGACTGCTCTCCAAGCCGGTGATTAGCCAGTTTCACTGTCCCTCGAGATTTCCATTAAACTGGCAGAAGTTGAAAGCAACCCTTTTTTTGCATCTAGATACATACTAGCTAGCAGTGCTAGCAATTTGTAAGTCCATTTTAGAATGAAAGTTTATTTTCTTCAGGGATGTATCAGATGTACTTTAGACGTTTAAAGATGCTTGGCAATTTTCTAGCTCTGTTTCAAGCTCTTATGACAGTTCCCAAAGTTTTAATTGCCTTATTGTTTTGCTTGAAGTAATCGGAGTTGCTTTATTCCTTGTTACTCAGACATTTTAATTAACAATAGCACTTATTTCTGCTTCAGATTAGATTCTCTTTCCATAACCAAGCTGACATTAAGGGAATAATCACAGAAAAAAAAGTCTATAAAAGCCAGAAACAAATATTACATATATATATATATATGTAATATATATACATACAGACACAACATTGGGCATCATCAATAAATGCCTAATGAATAAATGAAATGGATTAACCATTAATGAACAAGATGGATCACTTCTGATAATATTTATACTGCCTAACTCCAGGAGCCTCTTCTGGAAAGCCTCACCAGTAGAAAAATTATTCCTACATGAAGTCAGTAAGATCAAAGAAATATCATTTATTTTCCAGGAGTCTGCTGAAATTATGCCTAGGATCCACTCAGGAAAACCGAATGGTTTTAGTTTTTTTTTTTAAACAGAGAAGCATTACTACAAGGAATTAATTGTTTCCAGTGGTGTCTCCAGTGGAGAAAGAAAGAGCAAACATCTCTAGCCCTAAGCTGGTGAATTTTCACAGCCTAGTTCTGCTGTTGTGTTGTGGGACATGCTGTCAGTTTGGGAGGTGAGCATAGAAAGTCCACTGTGAAGCCAAGAGTCTGCTTAGCTGTACCCTGCATAGAAAATGCCTAGATGAAGAAGGGATTGCAGCAGAATTATATACCACCCAGGGAGTTACTGCTACAGAAACATCCGATTGCCAATCTATCCGAAACTCCATGATTTGTCCCGCTAAGCAACCTGCACAAACTAACTGTATGATCAATAAAAGAGAAACAAGAATTTGATTAGGAGTACTTTATAATTGCGTAAACATTTAAAAATAAAAATAAGAAGCATTGTCCGTTACATAAAGGAGTTAAAAATCATCTCTTTGTTCTATTGTCTAGTTTATATTTGATTTTTTAAATTGCCATGATCATTATTACTACTTCTGTCATCAACTCACTTTTCAAGCTTAGTTCTTTGAAATTCGTTTTTCAGATCAGAAAATTAATAATACTCACCTGTCAAAGCGACTGTGAAATTATTTAGTGAGGGGGGAAAGTTGTTAGGAAAGAGTTTATTAAAGAACAATTCCAATTGTAAAGTGCCACCAAGACTATAAGAATATCTTACTAAGTCACTTAAAGTGGATGGAGATGATATCCACAAGTTTTATTATAGCTCTTATAGATAGCAGTTATTTGAAGGAGATTGCTTTATTCTGATCCCTGAAGTCGATTTTGAGGTTGATGTCATTTAATTTTATGTATGCATTCAGAGAGCAATGAAATGGTTTGATGGAAACACACATTTCAGGAGCTTTCTTTTATTAGATTGAAAAAGCAGGTAGTTAGACTTGCATTGCTTGTTCACACACACACACACACACACACACACACACACACACACACACACACACAATATCATCATGATGGCCCAAGTTTTATGTTAGGTAAAACAGCGGCATTCTGAAAATTAATTAATCTTATCTGGAACTGCAGCTGCCTTACATTAATTTTGATCAAATTCTGAATGCCATTTGCAGCCAAGATAATTTCACTGAGCGCCAAGGCGATGGTGTTACATTTAGGCGGGCGGGTCCAGCGAATCTTGTCCATCAGCACAGCAGGGAATCTGCTGAGCTCATAGATTTAAAATCCTCAAGACAATTTCTGTTTCCTTAGAGGCTCTCCTAAGTGCCCTGGGCCTCCTGACAGATTCAGGCTGAGATTCCTCTCACCTGCATGCGGAAGAGACCTCTCCTTCTTTCCTCTTCAGCAGTTCTGGATCTATGCATTCAAAATAATGTGATGTGAAGAGTTACATTAGCCTGTGGGAGGCACTGACCAAGCATCAACCCTTGAAAAGTTTAATCCAGGAATCAGGTTCATCTGTGGCATAAATAAGGCTAAAAATCAGGAGGAGTAGGCAATATTCGTAACAATATATTTAGAAAAAATTTATACTGTTTAAAAACGGGCGTGACTTTTACTTGGTTCTCAGACATTCCTTTGATACAGCATAGTATTATGGTTAAAAACATGTAAGCCAGGGTGGGCCACAGTGGCTCAGCAGGCAGAGTTCTTATATGCCATGTTGGAGACCCGGGTTCGATTCCTGGTGCCTGCCCATGCACACACACATAGAAAAACGCATAAGCCAGTGTCAGCTAGCCTGAGTTTAAATCCTGCCTCTGCTGCTTTGTGAATTTAATATTTAGGGCAAATTACTTCACTGCTCTGAGGCTCAGTTTCCTTACCCATAAAATGAAAATAACAATAGTACCTATTTCAAAGAGTCCTTACGAGGATTAAATGAGTTAAAATCTGTAAAGAGCTTAGAATGGTGCTTGGCGAGCACTATGTGGTTATTAAATAAATAATAACACTGGAGTGTCACCACTAGCTCTGTACGCACAACACACACAAGCTCCAATGCTGAAGCAATAAATCCTTCTGAGAAAGAAAATCACAGATTCCCAGAGCCTTATTTTCAGAGTCGCTCATGTTGCTTCCAGACACTGGCTATTTAATCGTTCCAGAACAACCAAGAGAGAATTTACGCAAATAAACTTCTCCTTTTACAGAAGAGAATGCTGCTGTACAGGAAGATCAAGTGTTTTCCTTGAAACGACTCAAGGAACTCAACCCCTTCCCCACGCTTATTGCTCTGCCAGACTTACTTGTTATTAGGCATGAAGCAATAATAAATTAATAGGAAATGAAAAAAACAAAATGCATGAAATTCAAACCAAGTTAAGAAATAGGGGTGCACATGGAGAAAATAATCCATTGTATGAAGTTAATGCAACTTTTTAGAAGCTGATCTCTTCTTCCTGATTGCTGCAGGAAACTAACAGTACTGCTGAATGGGATAATTTCCATTCAAATTTCCAAAATAAGAGAATAAATAAAATATGTAGGTAGCTTTAAGCACGAAAAGACCACTGGTGCATGAAAGACATGTAAAAGTCAGAAGTGTGATCAGATTCTGCCGGGCCGGGAAGACTAAAACAGTATTGGAGTGAATATGGGAAAATGGATAGCTGTATGGTGGGATGTCTCTCCTGGTCAGGGTGTTAAAAAGCGAAGAAATGAATATGAGAAAAGTTAAGGCGGGAATGATGTACATTTTCACCTTTCCCCTCCAAATAGCATTTCAAGATCTTTGTCATGTCAACTCCTGTTTGTGCAAGAATCCTTGGATTTCACCCAGTCCAGCAAAGTGTTCTAGTCAGGAGGGAAGAAGGGATGGAGGTAGAGGGAGGCAGGGGTGGAGGAGAGAGAGATTGAGAGGAAGGAAGGAGGAGGGGGGATTGATTTCCAATTATTTCCATGTTAAAAGCATGACTTTGAAAACAATTGGTAACTTCTAATACTTACATTTTTACCTGATATCAAAGCAATATATGTTCATCGCTTAATACTAGGAAAATATCTGGAAGGAAATCATACTCACTTTAATTCTCTCTAACTCTACTGTGAGTAGGTAGGTATCTTGGCTTCTGTCTTTTTTCAGCCCTGACCTCAATGCCTAGGAATTCAAGTAGATAAATTAGTATGTAAGTAACTTTGTAGTTTACTTTTTTGTAGTTCGTTATATTGTGAGCCTTTTCCTATACCCTTAAATATATATATATTTTTGTATGCTGTATGGTGGGGGCCACATTTCATTTTTTTCCCATGTGAGTATCCTGTTATTGCAGCACCATTTGTTGAATTTTTGTTTTTTCGTTTGTTTGCTTGTTTGTTTTGGGGAAGTGCATGGGCCAGGGATCAAACCTGGGTCTCCTGCATGGCAGGCGAGAATTCTACCATTGAACTATCCTTATGCCCTGACCCTTAAATATTATACATAAATTTTTATTTTTTTGCGCTACCATAATTTATTTAAAGTGTTACATAATTCATCTCATCAATTTTATGCTATTGGATGTTATTTCTATTTCGTACTTAAATAATTTTGGTTTATGAATCTTTATGCACTTCTGTGGTTATTTCCTCAGAAGAATTTTGGAGATGTAGGATTCCTGGATCAAAGAGTATGAGGGTTTTAAAGCATTTAATATATGATACTGCATTTTAGTGTTTCTCTGATGTTTGTGAAATTTGAATGTTAATCTTTTTATTGCAATATTAAAAGTCCTGCATTTATTAAGACAGCTCTTTTTATTTTACATTATTAATTTTTGCTTCAGTCTATACTATACCATCACCATGCTTTTCTTTGGGCTATGTTCTATTATCATCTTGAATGATTTAAGTAGTTCATTTTTATTCTTTCTGTAGAAATGAATCATCTCATTTAATCCTAACAAGAACCAAGTGGATACTTTTATTAGGTCTATTTTATGGATGAGGAGATGAACTGAAGTAGGTTAAACAACTTCCGAAGGTCACAAGGCTAGAAGATGGTGATATCTGGGCTTGACCTTCTCACATTGTACAAGGACCAAAGGGTAGTGACCTTGCCTACAAGCACAAATCTGTCAGCA
Source organism: Tamandua tetradactyla (assembly GCF_023851605.1). Lineage (NCBI taxonomy): Eukaryota > Metazoa > Chordata > Mammalia > Pilosa > Myrmecophagidae > Tamandua > Tamandua tetradactyla. The sequence continues at coordinate 202,107,901 of NC_135329.1, forward strand.
CATCCCCTGAGGTGGACTGGTCCCGCTAGCTCTGTCTGTGATGGATAATCTGCATGTTTTTCTCTGAGCCAAGAGCTGCATACCACATTGCTTTCTGCTTTATTTTGCTTTAAAGTGTTCAAGTGATAGAAAATTTTAGTTGAATATTTGACATCAATTTCTAATTTTGTTGTATGAGAAAATGTATCAAGGAGTTCGCTATGGTTCCTTGTATGTGATCAGTTTGTATGATGTTATGGCGACATTTGGAAAGACTGTGTTCTCTGCTTAGAGAATGGGACAACCACTGTATATCAGATAAATTTAATTTATTAAATTGTGTCCATATCTCTTTATGGTATTCAATTGTATTTATTTTTTATGTATTTCATCAATTACAATTCTTTCCTATGCTTGTTTGTTCATAGCCTTAACATTTAATTTACCTTAAAATTTTATTTTATTTTATTTACCTTAAAATTTAATTTAATGCCTTTTTTGCCTGCAATTCTCCAGCATATATCATTAACAAAGACTTTCCCACTCTCAATTTGTTTGTATGGGTCTAGTTTATCTTTGTCTTTTCTTATGTTTTCAAGATTTGCTTGTCATTTAGACTTTTGTGAGAATCCAGTATATACTACCATTCAGATTTTGGATTTTGATCGAGTCTGAGATCTTATTCTTTTAATACTGAAGATTAGTCCATTCGTATTTATTCTGGTAACTAATGCACTTGGTTTTACTTCTATTACAATGTTTTAGGCTTTCAGTTTTCATTGCTTTCTTTTATTTTTTTTTTCTTTTTGCTTCCCATTTCCCATTTGAGGTTTTGTTCACATTGCTGACTGAATAAAGTTCTCACTATTTCTCCTAGTATTTAGAAGCATTTCTATTTATTTCTGCAACTTTCAGGCATCCCACCTCCTCCCTCCTTCCAGTAAGCTTAAACTTCTTGGCCTCCTCGACAATATAGTGCTGGCTCATCCTTTCTGCTTTTATTCTTGAGATTCCCTTTGTGCTCTGCTCTATTTTTCACCTGGCTAACTTTTATTGCCTTCCCCAGACTCATTCTGCTGTACTCTCCCCCAGAAGCCATCCCTGAATTACCATCCGCGGGCAGGTGCCTGCTAATATGTTCTCCCTGCTCTCTGCAGATCTCTCCCTGTGAGCTCTATCCCTTTCGCAAGGATAAGTTTATAAATTATACATAAGTGTATGTTACAGAGCCTTCTCTTTATACTTGCAGTATTTCCTCATGAGAGATTTAGCAATTTATTAATAGAAATGTAGAACTTCCTTTTAAACGAAAACATGCTGTCATTTGGACTTACAAACCAAATGGCTCTATCAATTCAGACAAGGGACACAATCATAATAAAAAACATGACTGTAGCCCAGCAGTGATGGACACGTACTTCCCAGGATTTATAGAGCGCACATCTCACATTCATGGGAATGGATTTAGAAGGCCACCTGTCTGCTGAAACAATATATTGAGGTCCATAAAGGCAGTATTTTCCATTATCCTCAAACAGCGACTCTCCATACTTAGTCAGCAATAGCTCTAACACTCATCAGCTGGTGTGTCAGAGGTGGGCAGCAAAAAATTGCATCTAGGCCAGCAGCTCAGCTCCAAGATAAACAAGGAAGCCCTGAGTAGCCCTCTCTTAACTTTTTCTTTCTTAGTTCAGCCATAGCTCAGATCATACCCTTAGGCTGGCAAATCCCATTTCTCAAAACAGAGGCTGGGAGCTGTAGCAAAAATGACAGATGACACTGGGTCCTGACAGAAGCCCTCCTTGGTGATCCAGGCTGCCTCGTGCAGGTACTATCTGCTCACAGGGCAAGCATGCATGCCTTTATCCACTGAATTCTCTACAGCATAAATAAAATAAACCTTTGCAAAGCTCTATACCCGGAGGGAAACAAATTTGAAGGGTTTCGCCAACTTGGCAAGCTAATCTCACAACGATGCTGTGCTGACAGATATCACTTCTCTCTGCACAATTCCCACTTTTAGAGCAACGGTGAGAAACATTTGCAACTTTTGAAACAGTGAGAGCAACTGTCAAAGCAGACACAGGAGGAAAAGAAAGACAGGCCAAGGAGCTATATCAGAGGACACTAGGGATTGGAACAACTAGTCAGAGCTAGTGGAGGAGGGGAGATGAATAAAATAACACCAGACATGCTGTTTGATGTCTGGGCAGAAACTATAAGACAGGGCTCACTTTAAAACACAGCAAAGCTTGCATTTCCAGAGGCCATTTGGGGATTCTGTTGTCCTCCCTATTCATGGATGGAATTTATCTCCCTCCCTCCAACATTATGAGTCAGGATTCTTTGGGTTGCAAGTGACAGAAATCTCTATTCCAACTTGTTTGAGCAAAGAAGTTAAGAAAAAAAAGAGAAGAAGGAGGAGGTAAATAGATATAGAGCATGAAGGAAGAAGGAGAGGAACAAGAAGAGAAGAAGGAGTAGGAAAGAAATAAAATGACAACAAAGGGGCTCAAATGACTGAAAAGTCCAGAACTGGAGTCAGATTTGGGACACAAATGATATCAATACAGCTCCTCATCCATCAGCTCTGATTTCTTCTGTGTTAGCTCCACTTTTCAACCATGTTCTTCCTTTTGTGTGGTAACAAGATTTCTAGAAGCCCCAAGCTTAGACTTTGTAGTCTAAGCAAGCTCCAGAATAAAAAAGAATACTTTTTTTCTAGTAGTTTCAAGAAAAAGCATTGATGGAAACTCCGTGGTCTGAATTTGCCTGGCAGAGATCACACATGTACACCTGGAGCAATATGCACATCAAATAGATGTAGAGAAGGTTCCCTAAGGAATCCAGGGTGTTAATATCAGAAAGGAAAAGGGATTCTCTAAAGGTAAAAGGAAGAGAACAAATTCCAAGCTCATTAGGTCAGCTTGGTCTGATGGGTTTGGAAGAAGCTGGCCTGGCTGTCAGTTATCCATCTTCTGGTAACAACACCATCTTATTTAAGGAACTTCCTTACCTTATGTGGTTTTGACAGTCAAAGGGCCCTGACCGCAGGGGTGAATACATGACACAAGTAAGCGAATCAAATTCTCTCTCCTGGGAAAGGTAATCTTTAACTCTGAGATACAAAACGTGATTAGAAATGTCTTCCAATTGCCACGCACCAGAGAGATGGCCAAGAGAGTTTGTTTCTAAGATTCCAATAGTGGCTCAGTTCCTATCCTTCTCATCGACTCATCCCTCCATTCTGTGAGCTATTCAGTAAATACCCTAAATCTCTTTATATTGCCTACATTAGTCAGGATCAGTTTCTGTTGAGAGTAGCCCCAATCCTTGAATATACATGGGCTAATTACAGATGCTCTTGTAATAATCCGCATTACCTCAGACATCAAGGACTGAAATTAGTTTTGTTTAACTCTATGCCTAGCCCTGGCTGAAAATAAGCCAAGAATATTGCTTTTTCTGTCATGGAAAGAGGACTGGGAGAGCTTGTGGTCCCAAAATTCATGATATACTAACTGGCCTCAAACATGGACTTGTGTTTCTTACTCCTGAGATACATATACCCTACTGTGTTGACAAAGAAAGTTAATTAGTTAGAGGTAGAGCAAAGCTTTTGCTAATTTTTCCACTGATACAATCACATCTTCATTCATCAGATAGTGACTTATTTATTGAGCACATACTGCAGGCCAGGTATTGGGATAGGTATTGGAGACTCCATGCTGGACAAAAATAGACACAGGGCAGGCCACGGTGGCTCAGCAGGCAGAGTTCTTGCCTGCTATGCCAGAGGACCCAGGTTCATTTCCCGGTGCCTGCCCATGTTAAAAAAAAAAAAATAGACACATCCCCTAGCTCAAGGTGGTTAACAAAGCCATAACATTTTTTACTCATACAATTTGTATTAGTTTTCAAGGAATAAAGTACCACAAATTGATTGACTTAAAACAACAGAAATTTATTGTCTCACAGATCTGGAGGCAGAATTCCAAAAGCCAAGGGCCAGTAGAGGCTCTAGAGGTGATGTTTTTCCTTGCCTCTTCCAGCTTCTGATGGGTCTTAGCATTTCTTTACTTGTAGACACATCCTTCCAACCTCTGACTCCATCTTCACATCAGCTTCATTTCTGTGTTCTCTCCCTTCTAAGGATACCAGTCACCTGATTTATGATCCACCCTAAATCCAGGATGATTTGTTCTTGAAATGTTTAATTAATTCGTCTATAAAGGCCCTATTTCCAAAGAAAGACGCATTCTGAGGTTTGGGCTACCCATGTGTTTTTGTTTAGTAAAGCTGTCAGAATATGCTAGAATTGGCTTTTACAATGGGAATTTGTTAGCTTACAAATGTACAGTTCTAAGCCCATGAAAATGTCCAAATTAAGGCATCAACAGGAGGATACCTTCTCTGAAGAAAGGCTGATGGCATCTGGGACACCTTTGTCACATGGGAAGGTACATGGCTAATATCTGCTGGTCCTTCTCTCCGGGTTCCATTGCTTTCAGCTTCTGACTTCGGTGGCTTCCTCTCTCAGCTTTTCTTGGGGCTTTTTTCTCTCTAAGCTCTTTTAGCATTTTCTGTCCTTTATCCTTTCATAAAGAACTCCAGTGTTAGGATCAAGACCCAACCTGAGTGCAGTGGGTCACATCTCAAATTGAAATTGCCTAACCAAAAGGTTGCACCCACAACAGGTCTGCATCCACAGGAATGGATTAAAAGGACATGGCCCTTTTTGGGGTATGTAACAGCTTCAAACCAGCACACCATGAATTTTGAAGGAGACCCTTTTCAACATACTATACAACTTATTATTGAATTGTAAACTGAGTAAAAGCAATGAAAGAAAAGAGCATGACTTTATGACTCCTGAAGAAAGGAATGTGAAGTAGACAGTGGGTATATTGATTTTCTATTGATATGTAGCAAACTACCATGAACTTGGCATCTTCAAACATAATATCCATTTATTATCTCACAGTTCATTATGCCAGAATTCCAGGTAAGGTACGACTGGATCCTTTACTCAAGAGCCTGAAATCAATGAAAGGTGAAAGCTCTGAGAGAATCCACCTCCAAGCTCATTTTAGATTTTTGGAAGAATTCAGTCCCTTACAGTTGTAAGGCTGGGGTCCCTGTTTGTGTCTGACAGCTGGGGGCTGTGCTCTGCTCTCAGAGGCCACCCAGATTCCCTGTCATGTGGCACCTGCTATCTTCAAAGTCAGCAACAGACACTGCCCATGTCAAATCTCTTTCACAATTCAAATCTCTTTCTCCAGGATGAGCCCAGTCTGTTTTTAGGATTATCTGATTGGGTCAGGCCCACATGGATAATCTCCACATCTTAAATTCAACTTATTTGGAGCCTTAATTATGTACTCATAGTCCCCACACAGCAGCTCCTAGGTTAGTGTTTCATTGCATGACTGGGAGTGGCTGTGTACACGGCAGTGGGAGGGAACCTGGGCAGCCAGCTTAGATTCTTCCTACCACAGTGGGTAAGGGAGACTCCCCTGAAGAACTGATAATAGAACAGGGGCATAAAGAGTGCTTTAGCTAGATGAGGAGGGGAAGGCAGATGGCAGGCTAAGAGGGGGCTGCCTGTTCTCCTAAGCTTGAAAGGAGGCCCATGTGGCAAGAGGACAGAGCATGGTGGGAGGTTGGATGGCTAAGCCAGGGTCCGCTCACACAGGGTCACGTTGGCCACAAGAGGACCCTGGGCAGTAAGCAGTACAGTCCTCCCTTCTGTGGGGGCTGTTCAGAGCCACAGGCTGAGGGAGAATCTTCCTCAGTCACCCAGAGAATCTGTGACTCCAGAAAAGTCCAAATCAGCAGGAATAATATTCAAACTATTCAACAACTGACTAGTCAGGGTCCCCTTTTTCTGGGCCACTCTTCCTCCTGTAGGTTCGCGGCTTTACTGGTATTAAGCTGCTGGTTCCAGCTTATAGAATGGTCCAGGGATTCTAGGGAGGGACCCTTTGGCATGATGACCCATGTATGAGAGTGAAGAGAGGCACTATGTTAATTACACCAGACAACAGGTGTAAACCAGGACTGACCTGGGCAAAGCAGGAATTGTGGTCATCTCAGCCTTTGAAAACTCCAGGTAGTGACCATTTCTCAATTAAAAAGTAAATTTAAAAAAAAATGTATTCTAACAAAGTAAAGTAACATAAATACATATTGACAACATATAAGCACTGAGCATTTGGAGTTGGCAGACCCAGATTCAGTAACTTATCTGGCACTAATTGTCACTCTGGGAAGTCGATCTCACATCTTAACTTCCCTAACTTGAAAGCAAGTTGACCGCTGATTCTCCCTAACTCATTTCCTATGAATTCCATTTATATGGATTTATTTATAAGCATTTCTATCTTTTTCAGTGTGCAAATATTTCCTATGGCTTCACATTGTACTAGCACCTGGGGAGAAATTTGATACACAAATAAAAATTCCTGAATGAACAATAGTGAGAATTGTGCTGAGAGATGCTGTGTCTTTACCGTTTGGGGTTGTTTAATCCTATGGTGTAAAGCCTGGACCCTGTCTTCAGTTCCCTGTGTACAAAGGGCTGTTCTCTATAAGAAGGTGCCCAGCTGTTACTCAGCTCTGCTCCCAGCCGAGAGGAGAAAATCTCCACGAAGGATGCATTTCCCAGCCTTCTCCATTTATCCGCATTGTACCATTCCTTAGAGTCTACCTCAGATCCCGTCATCTTTGGGAATTCTTGGCTCATGACACCAGTTGGTGACTCTTTCTCTCTGGGTAACACATTTTATGCCTTTTGTATGCACCACATGATGGCTATTTTACCACATAACCATAACACCCAGTTCAATGTAATTTTTCACAATGCACCATTTTTGTATGACTTTTTGCAACCAAAGCCAAGAGTATAACAAATTGGCCTAATCAGCTTGAGCTCCTCACTTCGGAGGCCCTCATTGCTGCTGGGACCAAGCGGCTAAAGTTTCATATGGCCCCGGATGAAGGAGGAAGAGCTGCCAACTGCTTGGAAAACAGATCTGATGCCAGTGCACACTTGGTCAGCAAATCCTAATGGGCCAGACTGCAACAGCCCAGTAACAGCACAGCCCTGCCCCTGCCCCATGTACCTTTAGGACCCAGGCTTTCCTTCTTGCCTTCAAACCTACCCTTGATTTCATCTCAATCTTAATATCGCCTAAATAGTATGGAGAGACCTACTCACTGTGCTCTGGCCTGGAATTCTTTAGGAAAACCTGTAAGTACTGCAGCCTCTAGCTGTCTCTAGCAGGTATGGGCAAACTTTCTCTGTAAAGGGCCAGATAGTAAATATTTTAGACTTTGCAGGCCATGCAAAGTCTGTAGCAATTACTCAACTCTGTCATTTTAAGTGCAAAAGCACTATAGACAATCTGTAGCCCAATGAGTGTAGTTGTGTTCTAATAGAGCTTTATATACAAAACCAAGAAGCAGGCTGGATTTGCCCATGGACCATAGAATACCCCAAACCATAGTTGAAAGCACAAGTTAACACAGTACCATACCAGCACCTAGGGTGTGACGCATAAACTGCCTGATTCATAGATGTTTTATTTTTATATTTCTCAACCTAGCCTCATTCCTTCCATACATTTTGCCCTCAGTTTCTCATTGACAATCACCATGCATTTTCCAGCATGTTCCAGAATCCCAATAGAAAAATATGTATCCACAGTTCATAGTTCATATTTTCCTATTTTTACAGACCTTCATATCTCTTAGGAAGGAAGAACTAATACAAATAATTTTTGTCTTTGGGGCCATTTGAAAGCATGGCATATGTAGAGAAAAATTCAAGTTTTTGGAATGCTGCACGGCATTAGTGAGGGATGGAAGTCTGTTAATCCAGTCCAATTCACCTGTGTGCACTGACTTATCACATCATCCTTTGTGCAAATAAAATATTTTGTTTTGCTGCATTTTTAACAGTATTTTTCCTATGAGGGTAGACCTACGAAATACTGTTAATTTTTGCTTTCTCAAAGTGACCAGCACGGTTTCTAGAGTTCAGTGACCTTGTTTCAGGGTTAATAGAGAAAGGCCAGACCTGCCAGCCTCCGAGGAGCCCGCACACTTTCATGTCTTTCTCCTTAACTAGGAGTCTGGGAATCAGTGTAACCCAATGGCTTCACTTCCATCAAAGCCTCTGATGATTTGTTCTCTTTCTTGGTCAGCTTGAGTGGCCTCTCCCCTTAGCTGAGATTCACTTATAAGGAAGTGAAGAAATTCCAGGACAGTGTACCTATAAACCCAACACTTTGTCCTTTTCATGTGATATCGCCCTATTCACTATCTTCTTTGTTGAGCTGCATATTTCTCCCTTTATTCTTTCCTTTCACAGAGTGTCTCTTTCAACTCCCTGTTTCTAACCTTTTTCTCTCCACATTACCCAATTCCTGGCAGAGACCTTTCTCCCTACTCTAAAACAGTGTCCCTCAAGTATAAGACTCTCCCCCTCAAAATTCTGGCTTACTTCAACTTTTTAAATCATATTTATGCATGTGTTAAAATCCCCTCAAGGATAACTAGTCCAGGCTGGTACAGGATTTATGGGAAAAGAGCACAAGCCCTGAGTTACGTGTTGATCTAATAGCTATAGATCCACACAGAGAATCTATCAATCAACATATTGCTCGCTACACTGGCCCTGCCTTGTGTGCTGCTTGACCCCCAGGTCAAGGGTGAGACCTCCAGGGCTCCCGTGCCTTTGACAATCAGACCTAAGTCTGCCTGCTGGGGAGCAGGCCGAAGGCAAGACCCAAGACCAGCCACAGAAGCATTCTTCAAACGCCGCCAGACACAACGTCCTAATTGCTCTCAGCTCTGTGGGAGAGGAGAGAAAAGTGCTACTGAGGTTAATGGATTGTCTTTTGGACCCAGAGAAACAAATTTTCCTGAGAGACACAGACAGAATTGTAATATGAAAAGAATTCCATAAATAAAGGATATTAAAATGCCAGCAAGAAAAAAAGTGCAATGATTGTCTCACAAAGGAGAGCCCTTGTTTAAATTTTAAAGCAAGCCGACTTCACCTTAATAAGAAAAACATGTGTTTGTTAAACCCATGGGCCCAATTTTGCTTTCATTGAAAATCCAGAGTTCCTGCTAAAGGCAACGAAGCCAGGGTGTGTGTGTGTGTGTGTGTGTGTGTGTGTGTGTGTGTGATGCGCATGGATGTGCCTGTGGTGGATGTTCTCTGGGTGATGGAGAGGTTGGGAATGGACAGAGGATTAAGGAAATGCATCAGAGGAGGCTTAGAAGTCGTAATGAGAATGAGTCCATGTTTAACAAGTATGGACCACACCAATATGATCATAAATCAGTTGTTGAAGCCAGTATTCGTTCTGATAGATCAATGCCCTGCATTGCAGTCATTGCATCTTTTAAATATCCTACCTGAATAAAGGGTGTCCTAAACCCTAATTAGTTCATTTAAATTATGTTGGAGAGAGTCTCAAAAAAAAAAAGATTCATTTTTGAAGGAGGGCTCATAACATCATTTTACAGGATTTCTCCTTATCCTCCCAACTCCTAACTCTGTTATCAGTCATATTTTCACATTATTGATCAAGAAGAGAAAAAAAACCTGGTGAATGCTTCATAATTGAATGTTATAACATTTACTAACAAGAGAAGATAGTTTGGAATGGAGGCATTTGGTATCAGTGCATTTAGATATTGTTTCTATCATTATATCAATTATGCAATTAAAAGCCACTTTTCAAGAACGGAATTATTCAAAGAATGAAGAACACATACTGCTACATGTTTCAGAGTTACAAATGTTTCAGTGTTACAAACGCCAGAATTATTGTATTCATTGGGACTCTCTTGGTAGCTCAGGCAAAAAGAAGAGCCCTTATGGGCTGCCATAATGAGATATTAGAAAGGCAGCGGTGCCACTGGACACCAGCATGGCAAAGACTCAAGGACTGGGATGAGGTGAGACTTCTCCCCCACATCTCAGGGGAGATTTGCATCTCTCCCTGCATCTCTTTGAAGGTGCTTTTCGGCATGCGGGACACAGGGCCCCTGACAATTCTGAGTTCACATCCATATAGCCTATATCCACACTCAGTTTTTAAATGCAGAGAAAGTGCAAGGATTGGTCTGACTATTCTCCCATTTCCATTGCTACATTTAATGGGGGGTTTAGAAAAGGGCTTTCCACCTCAATATGTGAAATTTAACCATTCATTAAGCTTTGAGCTTTGCAAGGTCTGGATCCATTGGCAAATATAGTGACTTCTAATTAAACAATATAAGCTACCATATTGGCTAGCATTGCAATAAAAAGAGAAGATCTGTTCAGAGGGGTAGAACACCAGAATAGTTAAAGTGTGTGTGCTCTAGAGCCAGACTTTCTGAATTTAATTCTAGCTTTCTGCTCATTTGGTGTCTGATTTTGGGCCTGTTGCTTAATGTCTCCAAGCCTCAATTTCTTCAGATGACAGAACAAGTAATGGTGCTGTTTACCCTAAATAGTGTTAAAAGCAATAAATCTCAGATCTGCCCCTCCATATGTCAAAGATCAAAATTTCACAGCCAGTTAACCCTCTTCTTCTCTTATGGAACATAATTAAATCACTGATCAAAAGGAGTCACCCAAAGATAATAAGAGTACTCCCCTCCAGGGCAAAATCTTGTAATCCTTAGCACAGCATATACTGCCCACTGTGATCTGGTCCTATCTTATCTGCCCCCCACCCCTGCACATCTTACTTGACCAGACCAAATCATTAGCCTTTCTCTGAACCAGACCTGTGCATGCTCCAAGACGGCTTTTACACATAAGATCCTCTCCCTGTATTGTTCTCCCATAATGTTTTGCCAAGTACATCCCTAAGTATCTTTGAAGTCTTGGCTCCTATCAGTCCCTCTAGCTTCCAAAAAGAAGTGTGGATTGCTTTCTCCTGTTTTATATGCTACTATTATAACAATCATCATCACATATCATAATTGTTAAGAATTTTGTTTTCATTCTACTACAGTGCAAAGGGAGGTAATGTCCCATTTACTTTTCATTTTATTCCTAGAACTAGCAATGACCAGTATATAGTAGGGTTTTAATAAATGCTATTGAATAAAGGGGGGTGATTCATTTTCTTTTATCTCAAATTCTGCTGCATTGAAGCATGAAAAGTGATTGCAATTCTCCTAGACAGGAGAAATATCACAAGATTGCTGAGCCCAAATTCATTTGAGCATAAAAGGGATTGCTAGGCAATGGGTCTTATCACACAGTAACCCTCTGAAAGTCATAACCCTTTCTAGCAGTTCACTTCTAAGGGCTTAGTACATAATCCCACCGGTCCAAAAGGTAATATACTCTTTCATCTTAAAGGAATTTCCCCCCTTGTTTTAACAAGTGTGATCAGCCCCTGGAAACATTTGCAAATCTCAGTCAGAGAAAGAGCTAGTTATAGCACACAAACCACCACATGCCATGATATCTCAGAACAGTACAAAGGAAATATTATAGGGCTGACCAGCCCAACCATCTCAGCACTAATATTTCCAACAGATGTCGGGAACCTTTCCTCTTTTCACAATGTGATTTTGATGAATGTGTTATGTTATTCCTTAGAATAAAAATGTGTTTTAAGCTTATAAAGATCATGTACATACGCATATGCACACACACACAATGCCCGTTTTATTTCTTTATAAGGCCAAAAATTAAAAAATACATAAATAGCATGAAATTTTTGCTAAACAATAAAATGATCTGATATTTTGATACTCTTCTAGCTCCTTGCTTTGCTTTTTTGTCTGTCCACACTCATAATTTAGGATTACAAGTGAGACCTTTCAAATAATTGCTCTAAGAATATCTTCAAATTTTTATTTACGCTAGGAAATTTGAGACCTTAGCATCTTTATAAGGTAAGCTTGAGATCTTACAGCACTAGCCTAATCCATCTGAAATACAGAGGAATAAACAGCCTACTGCAGCTACAGAGTATTTTAGAACCATTTTCCTCTTCAACAGCTCCAAAGTAATTATACCTGAAAATATCCCTCACTTCATAGAGTGTTCATTGTGTAAAAACCCTGAAGGGAAAAAATTTTTAAAATACAATGTATCAAATAGGCTACATGAGCATTCTGTAGTAAGTGATACTGAGCAGTCAACCATTCTCCAAGACTTATGAGAATAAAATTGTTCTCCTCTACAAATAACTCTCTACTTGTAGAAGTAATATAATGGCACATCAATGATAAATGCAATAGAACTTTAGCTATTTTTTCACATATATGCAAACACAATTTTCATGAAAATGCTTTCAGATAAATAGTTATTCAGTCATAGCTTGTTTTTTTTAATAAGAGCTATAGATAGATAGATAGACAGATAGATAGATAGATAGATAGATAGATAGATAGATAGATAGATAGATAGATAGATAGATAGATAGATATAGATGGATGGATGGATATAGATATCAATACCAATATCAACATAGACATAGATATAATAGAACCCATTATGAGTATTGCTATCATGGCTAAAATGTACAGTCTAAATATATATAGTCATGGCTCTTTAAGAACTTGCAGTTAAAGAGAAAAGATAAGACATATACAAGAGTAATGATAAGACAAAGAAGGATTTTGTAAGAGTCCAAGGAGATGGGACAAGCATGCCAGGTGCTCAGAACCCAAGCAAAGAAGACTCTATGGTGGCCCCTTCACCAGGCACTGAGGCTGGGGAAGATTTCTGATGCAGTGAGATGGAAGCAGAACCTTCTAAGAATAAAGACGATTATAAACAAAATACATAGCTGGGGAAATACAAAGCATGTTCAGGGATCGACAGATAGTTTGAGACAAGAGGTCTCAAAAATGCAGTTCACAGACCGGATCCAGCCCTCTGACATATTTTCTTTATTATGCGACACATTAACTTTTTTTTTAAAGAAAATCACATGACAACATTTAAACATTGAGCAATTTCATGTAAAAATACAAATGCCCAACTTCTCTTTAAAAATGTGAGGATCCAGCAACATTTAGTAAACATTTCCACATGAGGACAATTGGCTTTTGCTTAGTAGAAGCATTTGGACAGAACTTGTTTCCTGCCTATTTATCACAGTCCCCACCTTTCCCTATTGTCACACTGGAACCAGGGCATTTGTTTCCATGTCCTGAATGGCCCTGTAGGCATTTATTTGAGTGGGTGACATTATGTATAATCCAATTTCACCAGAAGAGAAGTGATATATAAGGCTTGTAAATAAGAAAGAATTTAAGACATGCTAAAGAGTTTGGATTTAATAGAAATCAGGAAAAAGAGCAGAGGAATGATGCGATTAAGATAGTATTTTAAGAAATCCCTTCTGGTGGCAAGGGCAGGATGTCTTGGAATGCAGAGAGAAGACACAAGTCACAATAACTAAGGCTGCCATGGGCTGAACACAACTGTTATTTCAGAAGCTATTAATTACTTAATGTACAGCATCCTCTAGAGTTTGAATCCTAGCTCCACCTATTAGTTCTGTGACTTTGGACAAATTATTTAATTTCTCTCAGCCTCAGTTTCCCCTCTACAAAATAATGCCAAACTAACAAGTATGTAAATATATTTATTTGTGAGCATTAAATGAGTTAACCCATTAAATGTGCTAAAAACAGAACCAGGTATACAGAAATGGCTCAAATAATACCCTCAAATTCAAGGATATTTATTTCCCACCTCATAAAAGAGGAGTCTGATATTTAATAGCTTTAAATATTCTATTCAAGGGAAATTGCTATCACATGGCAGAGGCTTACCTTAACAGCAGCCAGAATCTGGGCTCTTCACTCAATCATGCCACTTTCCATTGACAAAGCTCTAGTGCAATCTCTGGGCCTCCAGAAGTTTCATTTCCCAAACTGGTAGATGAACTGGTTCACTTGATGATCTAGGCTTGGTCCATTATAATCCTAACATTCTTAGTATGATTTTTCTTTAGGAATTGGCAAATTCTAGATATAGATCAGGAAAAGGAAGGAGAAAACCAACCCAGCATTTGCCATGTGTGATAATGTTTATCAGGTTTACCTCCCTTGATACTCTAAATCCTGCTCTGTCTTCTACTTCAGATCTTTATTACCACCCATGGCATCCAACATAGATAAAGATAGTCATAGCATTCTTCTTAAAAACTGTCAATGGTTCCCCATTTTCCCCCATTTTTGATACAGCATTGAAACCCAAAATTTTAAGTATGATATTAAAGACTCCCTACAATCTTGTTCAACCAGCAGTCCAGACACACTCAACTACATTCTTTCTAACTTCAACATTTATATGTCTTCATTCATTCTGTTACCTTTATCTATAATGCCCTTTTCCTTGTGCCACCCATCACTATCCACCCCACCTTCAACAAGAGTCTTTCACATGCCACCATCCCTTTTCCACACTGAGCTATATTAGTTTCCCAGGGCTGCCAAAATGAAGTACCAGAAACCAAGTGGCTGAAAACACCAAACATTTCTTGTCTCACAGTTTTGGAGGCCAGAAATCCAAAATCAAGGTGTCAGCAGGGGCATGCTCCCTCTGAATCCTGCAGGGGAGAATCCTTCCTTGCCTCGTGGGGTTCCTTAATGTTCTTTGGCTTATAGATGTGCACTCCAATCTCTGCCTCTGCTTTCACATGGCTTTTGTCTGTCTTTGCATCCAAATGTCCTTCTTTTTATAAAGACACTGGCCATACTGGATTAAGGTCCACTCTAGTCCAGTATGACCTCATCTTAACTGATATCTGCCATGACCCTATTTCCCAATAAACATTCACAGGGACAAATTCAACTCACAGCACTGCCTACCTGTTTGGAAGGCCCCTCCTCTCTCTCTTATTGTCCATAGCATCTGTAGTTAAGGCACAAGCATGACAGTCTGTAGTTGAGGCACAAACAACTCCCCCACTTGCTCACCACTAGTATGTGAGTAACTTAATGACGGGCATAAGTTGCTAGTCATTTCTGTTAGGAGTGTGGTGCACTCTCCTGCACTCACCCAGTGTGCAATAAATTTGCTAACTTAAATGAAATGATCAGTGGAATATAGGGTGCTATTAGACATAAATTAGAAAAAAGAAAGGAGCATTTTCAGGGAGCACAAGGCCATATTTTTTACAATGCTTTATCCCTTTGGCATTTAAACATTTTTTAGATCTCTAAATTGATTTTGAATGCCATTAATAATTAGTTCACAATTTTTAACAACATAAATGGATAAGACCTAATGAGAAAAAGTTTGGATTGTGACTTCTGAAATCCTTTTCATTTCAGTAGAATCATAGCTTCTCTATAAGAACTAGGTGTGTGTTTGTGTGTATGTGACTCATAAGGAGAAAAGTGCACCTATGAACAAATAGGCTGGATCAGGCTCACAGATAAATATTTTAAAGGCATTTCCAACCCTTCCCTAGCAGAATATACTCTTTATCTATAGTCATCTACCCTTCAAAGCAAATTTGGGATGGAGTCAAGGGAAGGAAAAAATAACCCATCATGATAAGTAAATAGAGGACTTTGAGTTCAATATGGCTTTTCAAAAAAAAATCAAAATAGAATATAGGGCCATAAAATTGTTACAATTGATCCCCTGATATCCTAATTTATAATTGCCTCAATTAATCCTTATTCATGATGCATAAGGTTATAAGTTTACAAAATGGGTGGTTCCTTATATTGAGCCCCAAATCCAAATACTACATAAAATCTAAAAGAATGAAGCTTTCTTTAAAGTGTATATGTGTATTTATATTGTAAAGTAAAAGAACACTCAGCCAAATTTTAAGGAAGCTCATTTTTTTTAATATACATTGTCATGGTTGGGGACATGTGTCAACTTGGCCAAGTTGTGGTACCTGTCTATCTGATTGGGCAAGCGCTGGCCTGTCTGTTGCAATGAGGACATTTCATGGGATTGGGTCATGATCACGTCGGCTGCAGCCACAGCTGATTCCATTTGTAATCAGCCAAAGGGGGGTGTCTTCTGCAATTAGTGATGCTCAATCTAATCATGGGAGGCCTTTTAAAGAGGACTCAGAGGAGACACGTTCCATTCCTGCTTTGGCTGGTGAGCCTCTCCTGTGGAGTTCATCCAGGCCATCCATCAGAGTTGTTGGCTTCGCAGCCTGCCCTGTGGATTTTGGACTCTGCATTCCTGTGGTCACGTGAGACACTTTTATAAATTTTATATTTGCAAGTGTTCCCTGTTGATTCTGTTTCTCTAGAGAATCCTAACTAATACATACATGGAGTCATTTTGAGAGTCAATCTAGGTAGTTGCCAGGCTTGCTTTACCAAAATAGAATCTGATTCTGAAATCTTACCTGGAAGCAATTACCTGAAACTGTACATCAGATAACTTTTCCTGGTCATAAATAAATCTTAGTCATTTGCTTTAAGGAGCAGCAGCCAATAGCTAATAAAACTGGTTATACACCTTCCTGTAAACATTAGTTGTTTATCTTGCTATCATTAGCTTCCTTGCCTTGAGCTACTTCATCCAGGACCCATAGTCTTAACTGACCAGACCTTGGGGTATACTGGAAAAGCCACTAGCTTCACTTTATATCCCAAAATCATCTTCACACCCTTTATTTATTTATAATGGAGGATAAAAGAAAAAATTCTCTCACATTATGTGATGACAAGAATTATCTGCTCCCTAAAATGAATAGTCTCCTTCTACTTCTCCTCTTACTCCTCCTTCTGCCTAACTCGGCATGTTCCCCAAGGCTCCTGGTTATTTCATAAAATATGTTCCACAAACACCAGTTCCATGGAATGCTCCACTGTACTGTACTCTTGTAACTTTAGGAAATGTTGAACATTGCAAATTCTCATAGAAAGGGTTCTTGGAAGTGCCACAACAGATAATAACAAATGGATTATCTTGGTTTTTCAAGCATGTGTGACCATAGATCTCTCTCTCTCTCATTCATTTATTTTTAATTAACTAATTAATCATCTATGCCTTTCTTTCCTTGTTTTATTTATTTTTAGGTAACATCCTGGGGAAATTTGTGTTTCTTAAGGTCACATTTTGGGAAATACTGCTGTCCATTGGATGCTAGCTCTTCAATGTTAGACCAGCATTCTCTTCACTTTTTCTATATCCACTTTCTTGAAATAAAGTACAATTAATTACCTTTCCCAAATAAACCCAGCAGGACTATCACTCTTCCAGGCTTTAGGTTAGATACTTTGACTTTCCCATTTCAATTTCATATACACAAATTTCTTAGGCTGCTTAAAACAAATACCACGAAATGGGTTGGGTTAAAGAATGGGAATTTAATTGCTCATGATTTTGAGGCTATAATATTTCTGGGGTACATATACCTTCAAACCATCATGCTCAAGCTTTCAGCAAGGCTACTTTTTTTCTCTTAATAGAAGATAATTCCTTGGACTCACCTCTTTCCTCTCCTTCTCATGGTTCCATATTTATCTTGAGCCCTCATCCTCTCAGGTCTAGATTCATTTGAGAATATTACCCTCTGTGCTTCTAGCCGGTCCCCTACTCCAGTACATCCTGTATACCGCTGCTAAACTAATCTTCCTCAAATTTTCATTTCAGAGTATTTCTTCAATAGAAGAATCTGAATTAATCCTCTAAGGCTCTAATGGTTAATGAGCCCACAGCAGCTGCTCTTATTCATTCTTTAGAGTTAGGCTTACCTGGAGATTCAGCTCACCTGGAGGTTTAGCTCCTCCATATGCCTTCTCTGATATTCCCACCCAAAGGAATCACACCTTTACCTTAATTCCTATATAGATATTTAATACCACAAAAGTTCACCTCTGATGATTCTTTAATTGTATTGTCAGGGGTTGAATTTGGCATTCCAGCTAGATTATAAATGTCTGGGTGCACCAAATCATTTATGTTCTATACCTCATAACATATAACACAGCTTGGAGCAAAATATATGTGCATGATGAAGGCTCTGATGGCTTGAAATTGTTATGTATCCAGAAAAGATCATGTTCTTAAAAGCCAATCCGTTCCTGTGGGTATAGACCTAATGTGAGTGGGAACTTTTGATTAGGTTATTTTGGTTGAGACATACCCCAAATGGTTCTTAATCCCCTTACTGGAGTCTTATAAAAGATAAAATTCAGAAAAGTTTACAGCTAAAAGAGAGAAAGAATAGAAGCAAAGGGAGAGAAGCTAAAAGAGAGAAACACACAGAAGCTCAGAAAGAAAGCCACAGATGCAGCAGCCAGAAACTGAAAGCAACGAAACTGAGAGAAAAGGACCAGAAACAGTGCCATGTGCCTTCCCATGTGACAGAGGAGCTCTGGATTGACAGCACCCTTTCTCCAGGAAGAAGGTATCATCCTGTTGATTGAGGCTTTGATTTGGATATTTTCATAGCGTCAGAACTGTAAGCTTATAAGCTAATAAAACCTCATTATTAAAAGCCAGTGCATTTTTGGAAAATTGCATTTTAGCAAACTAAAACAAAGAGACACAGTGGAGGGTGAGCCACAGTGGCTCAGCAGGCAGAGTTCTCACCTGGCATGCTGGAAACCTGGGTTTGATTCCCAGTGCCTATCCATGTAAAAAAAAAAAAAAAAAAAAAAAGGAGATACAGTGGAAAATCAATTTGTCAGGAGCATAAAACACATGAGTTGAGAATGTTTTCCTTATTCCTAGTCAAGTTGCCTTCACGTAACTAGAATAGGCACTCTCCTGGGCATGTTCAGCCCGTAGAGGCTGGAAGTCAGTCAAGAGTCAGGTCATCCTCTCAGAGGTCTGCTGCTGAGGAGGGCTTCCCACAAGAACATCAGACTGAGGACATTTGGGGCTTCAGTTTCCTCAAAGGTGATCACATAAGCACAACAGCCTAGAGATGGGAATAAGGATAAATCCAGAACCAGAATCTGAGAAAGCACTGGATTCACTCCTGGGGATGCATGGTGACCATAGAAAATTGGAAAACTCTATGTACATTTTTGGAAGGTGGCACTAGAATTGCCTCATAGCCTCTTGTCCTCCTCAGTCACCTCCAGAGTTGACCTTGCCAAGATCCTGGGCGACTTCGTCAGAGGGCAAGGTTTTTCTCCTAAACCTATGAGTGACTTCAGATCCCTGAATGCTTCATCCTCACAATTTTTCTACAATAGTGAAAGTTGGAATGCTAATAACTGGTCTTAGGAACAAAATTATGACAGTGTCTCCATCAGACACACTCAAAGCTAGTTGAATTCTTATATTGAATTACTTTGGCTTTCTTTGGTTCAGAGATCCCGCCATACTTTAAACCTCAAGATTCTACATATATATAGAGAAAAGGATTTTACAAACTAAAAGTAAACATTTCCAACTCAAATTAACCATGTTCCTACAATCTTCTCTGTTTTGTTGTTGCTCCCATCAAACTCCTTTGCCAGAATTTATCCTCCAAGATGGAGGCACACAGTTGAATGCAAAACCATCACTGTTCTTAACTCACAGTCAAAACAGTCAAAACAACAACAAAATACAAGTCAAACCACAGAAAGCTGCTGACCCATCAAAAATAGCAATCTCCATGGTTTAGCCTAATATGAGTGCTCTAAATCTCTAACAATGGTAGATAAAAGGTCCTGGAGGCTGCAGAATATGGGATGATCAGTTCCCTTTAGGGAAGAGAGGAGAAAGTTCTGAAAAGCCTTTTGCTAAAGACATACTCATGCTATATCATGAGGGATGAGGGAGAAAAGGGCACTCAAAGCATGAGGAATATCTAATGCACAAGCATGATGTGGTAAAACTGCAGCATTGCTTTCAGCCTGGCTAGGAAACAGGGAGTGAGCAGAGAGGCAATGAGAGATGAGACTGAGGAGACAGGCCAAGGAGAGTGTTTATGAGACTCAAATATGCCATAAAAAGTCATAAAAAGAAGTTTGAACTTAATTTCAACAGGCCTAGGAGACCACTGTAGGACTGCAGGTAGAGAAATATTATTAACAAGTATATATGTTGAAAAGAATCTTCAGAAATAATTGCCAAACGGATTACAAGAAGGTGAGATGAGACAAGGAGACAAAATACTGTACAGTAAACCCGAAAAAACATGATGATGAGGACCTAATTTTAAGTTAATGAATGTTGATATAGAGACAGGGGAGAGGCTCAAGTGGGATTTAAGCTGGAGAATCAGCAGCATACACTGACTAATCAGAGGTAGAAGAAGAAGCAAGAGGGATGCATGAATGGAAAGAAAGAGTCAGAAGATGATTGCCAGGAAGCACAAGCTACATAATTTGTGGGGCCCAGTGCAGAATGAAATTGTTCAAAAAGTATCAAGAATTTCAGGACAGTGTCGTCTGGACATTAAACCAGCAGCAACTACCCTTGTCTTATGTCCATGAAGCTGGCCCTGCTCTGAGATTCTGACTAAAGTGCCCAAAAGGATGGTGGAGCCATTAACTAGAACTGAGACATGGAAGAAGGGGTAGATGTGAGAAGGCTATGATTTTGAAGTTCTCATGATATATCTAAGTGGGAAGTTAGTATAAGGTCATAATTAAAAAACAAGGTCATTGGTCTGGGTTTAGGTCACAGCCATCCCATTTGTAAAAGCCATGAGCTCTTCAGTGAACTACCCTAAATTCGAGGTGACTAGGCTCTACTCTCAACTACACAGGTTAAAGGCTCAAATGGAATTAAGTTTTAAAATCTTTACTCTAATGCCTGATAACGTGGGTTCATGTAAGCTATTCCTGATGGCATCCCTTACTATTATTACCATACACAGAGGCTGTTGGATGAGTAAGACCAGAACAGTAAACAAGGTTTGGAGAATAATAAATGTACAGGTGATTCAAGATGACGTCAGTGGTAGAAAATGCATAATGAGAATAGAAGCCTGAGGTGTTAACGTTAAAGGACACTGACATTGTGGAGAGGGAGAGATGAAAAGGGAAACAGAATGAATTCTGGACCCTATACAAAAATGAGACTTGAACAAAGAAATGAATTGCTAATGTTGGAAATTAATGATTTCCTGCAGGGAAAATATTGAGGGACAGAATCTCCCCACCTAGGCAGTTATTTACTCCATCAACAATTTCCTTACGCTGTGCTCATCAGACATATGCTACAAAGTTTCCAGATGTTTCTTTCTCCTGCAAGTCATTTCTGTGCTATTTTCCAACATGTTTACTAAATTATAAGAATCTGACTCGGCTTCTAGGAGAAAATCAACCTGATTAGTTTTACAGAACTCTTCAATACCAACTGTTTAGGGAAAGTTGTCTAAGACTCCGTTTCACGAGGAATTTCAAGTGTGTTTCTTTCATATTACATTAAATGTCAGTATTAAACTCAATTTCTAATATAATCTTTGAATAGCAAAATATGCTTAATTCATTTTACTGAATCACCTTAGTAGCTAATGAACACATTACTTTTTCCTAAGTAAAGGAAAATGGAACAAAAATCTTCAAATGCTTCTGCTAACTCCCATAAGTTTATTTAAGAATACAACTTGGGACTCCATTCTATCACTGAAACACCCATTCTGCTTTTCAATTATGCAAATTCACAGTCTTCTGGGTCCTTTAGTGATTTAGCATCTGGTTTCAAAGTTACATGATTTTTCCATGAAAAATAAAAATTTTCAAGTTAAGTATCAGTTCACAAAATTTATAAATTTAGCAGACAATCTTCAATAGGATTCTAGTAATGTCTTCCACTCAATGAGTGCAACAGACAGCGACTACTTGAAGTAAGATTCAAAATAATATGCAAACTAATAGCACATTGCTGGATCATTGGTGCAGGGTAGAAACATTTTCATTGATTTTATTGACAGGAACCTTTCCATTCCCTACATTCCTCTCCATCTAGCTCACAACTCAATCCAATGGACATATTTCTCATGTGATTTTACCATGCCCACGAGTTTCACCAAGAATGAACTCCTTCAGTTTATCTCTCCCACCGCCTCATTTATCTGGTAGCCATTCATCTCTAGAATTTTCCCCTCCATCAATGTCATCTTTTCATTGAGGACAACCCCGGCCAACCTAGGGAAAAGTTTAAAATCCCACCACCACCAGCACCACCGCCCTGTACCATTGACACTTCCCATCTTCTTCCTTATTTTGTTTTTCTCCTTAGCACTTATCTCTATGTAACATGTTATATATGTTATTTTTATGTTTTGTTTATCTTACTGTCTTTCTTATATTTCACTCAGATGAAAGCTCCATAAGACCAGCTATTCTGTCTGTTTTGTTTATCACTGAGATCTTAGCACGTAGAAGAATGCTTAGCTCAAAGTAGGTGCTCAACAAATATGGGTTGAATAAATGGAAGTCTGGCTTTCAGAATCAGAGCAAAGATAACATTCATTCTTTCTCAAGGCCCAACCCAACACTCCTGTTCTCGATCCCAGTTTTTCTTTCAAACTCTGGAAATCGCATTTTTGATGACTTCCTTCCTTTCCCATCTTCAGTCTTTTCCTCTCTGATGGAACTGTGCTTCATCAGCTAAGATCCTCCACTCTACCACCTTAAAAGAAAGAAAGAAACAAATTCTTCTCTTAATCCTATCACTCTCCAATAGTTAAATCTTCTTTCTTCCCTTCCCTCCTACTCTCTATTTTTATATCTTCCATTCAAGTCTATTCTCTTGTAGTAATTTGTCCTTTTACCTACTAGACCTGTTCTGAAAGGTCACCTCCAGGGCCCACTTCCTAGCTATGTGGTTTCTCTTCTGTTTCAATGGCTTCCACACATCTTCCATTGCCAATTTTCTCCTGAGCTCTTGTTCTATGATACTAACACTGTCCAATGGAACTTTCTGCTGTGATAGAAATTTTCTACTTATTGGCTTTCCTTTAGTAACCACTAGCTACATGTATCTATTGAATACTTGAAATGTAGCTAATATGACTGAGGAACTGAATTTTTAATTGTCTTTAATTTTAACTACATGGAATTTAAATTTAGACAGCCACATGTGGTTTGGGCTGCCATCTTTGTCAGCACAGCTCTAGATAGGATCACTGACATCACCCACCCTCATGGCATCCATCATCTGGTTAGTCACTGTCAGTTCTTTGTTTCTTAGCAAACCTATGCTGAGCATTAGGCACTGTGCCCATCAATGAGAAGGCAGACGTTAACAGAGCTCAGAGCCTACTGTCCCAGTCAGTTGGGTTAGCCAGTGATCATAAGAGATATCATGTAATTACTGGTGGAATGCACACAGGGAAGAACCGAGAAAGAGCAGACATGTCAGACTGGTCGAATTAGAGAAGGTACCATTTATCCAGGTGGATAAGGAAAGAAAAATGCCCCAGACAAAGGCATGATCCAAAGCACAGGCATGAAAGACCATGGCATATTTAAAAGCCAGAACCACTTTTTCATCAGCATCATGCATTCAAAGATCCATTTCTTCAACCACAATTTTTCAGACTTATTTATTTGTTCAAGTTTCCTCAGAAAACAAAAACATTGTCTGATCTCATTGAAACTCCCAATGCACCAAAAGTGTGTTTCCTCTCTCCTGATCTCCTGCCTTTCTCTCCCTTCTTGTTCAGATTAAATTCTATGTTCTATCATTATGATTTCCTTGTAAATACTGCAACTCTCTTAACTCCCCTCTCCCTCCATATACTGGCATAGCACATTCATAACCTTGAATGAACTCAATCATTCTTTTCTGCGATATCTTCATTCTTGCAGAAGATCACTGCTGGAGAAAATCATGCAAGCAGTCAGACTGGTATCAAACAACTTCATGATGGTCAATTGCAAATGGACACTCAAAATGAATACAGTTTCTATAAAATGTTTTCTATCCCCCCCCTAAAAATCTTATTTCACATTTTTTCTCACTCCTCTAGCCTCTCCCCTCACCAGTACAAGAATATGCCTGTGCCAACTAGAAGATAAAAGACAAGAGTTCTAGCTATCTCCACCACTCCCTCCAGGAGCCACTGAGCAAGTCCAACAGAGAACAGGAAACGTACCCAGTTGAAACCAGCCTGCAGCCTTTCTCAAATCTTCTGCTTCTTCCTTCTTGTGTCAAAAGACAAAAACTGGGCGGGCCGCGGTGGCTCAGCGGGCAAAGTGCTTGCCTGCTATGCCGGAGGACCTCGGTTCGATTCCCGGCCCCAGCCCATGTAACAAAAACGGAGAAACAGAATACAATAAAAACAAGAAAATGTTTAAAAATGTTTCCCTTTCTTCCTTCCTTCCTTCCTTCTATCCTTCCTTCCTTCTCTCTGTCTTTCCTTTAAAAAAAAAAAAAAAAAAAGACAAAAACTCTCTCAGGAGTGGGTCCCTCCACTCTGGTTTTATCAAAGACTTTTCCCCTTTCTTTATTTCTTCTCTCTCCTCTATCATCTCTCTCTCTCCTTCTACTGGGTCATCAGCATATAAAATATATTCTACTATCTCCAGGATAATGATGTTTCCTTAATAGTAATAAAGACACCACACTACTGAGAAATGTTAATAATGGAAAACAAATGGGGTTAAGGGTGGGCGGATATATGGGAACTCTGTTTCTGCATCATTTTTCTGTAAACCTATAACTGTTTTTTTAAAAATCCTCTTTGGAAACACCTCTAGATAAAACCTCCTATCTCTGCTCCCTTTCAGACCCATATTTCTCCACTCCTATCACTCTTCACCTCCTTCCAGTATGATTTTAACCTCATCACTCCCACTGAGTTACATGTAGCCAAGATCAGTGGACACTTTCTGTCCTCATCTCATACTTCTGCAGCACTGGAGGGCACGTTTGCTTCTCTATGGCTTCCTTCCTACCCTCTGCTTGCTGACTGGTCTCATTCTCCTACGCCCTCTTCTTCACTTTAACCCAAAGTCTAGGGATGGTATTTAGGCCTCTTCTCTCATCTGTGTTTTTGAACACCTTCTTATGGCTTTAAATAATGTACTTATGATGATAATCTCCAAATACATATCTCTGCCCTAAACTTCTCTTCAGAAGTCCAGGCATATTTTTTTCAAATGCTTACTTCATATGTCTATTTGAATGTTTCAAAGACTGCTCAAATTTAACATGTGCAAACACAAAAGCTCTTAATTTCTCCCCTGCAAGTGTCACACCACCCATCCTCTCCATATCAGTTGAAGAAAGTGGGGAGGAGTCATTATTGATTCCTCTCCTTCTCTTACTATGCCCCTATCTAATCTATCACCAAGTAGTATGTTTCCCATTCAAACATCTATCTCAAATAATTCTATTTATCACTATGCTAACTACAGGACAGCACTGTCTCCTCAAAAGATTTTGAACAAGTCTCCTTCCTTTGTGTGTTGCTGTCCTATAATTGCTTTTTTACCCAAGTCAGAATAATCTTTTACAAATGTAAATTGTCACATTATTCTCCTGCTTGAAACATGGTTTTCCTTGCACTGATGGGAAATCCAAAGACCTTAGTTTAGCCTACTAAGCCTACATAGGATCAGTCTCTGCTTAGCTTTCTGACTTCCCCACAAATGCTATTCCTTCTTACATACAATGAAATGCTTCTCAGCCATAAAAGCAATGATGTTTCAATTCATACTACAAAATGGATGAAACTTGAAGTTCATGAAGTTCATGCTTAGAGCAACACATGAATCACAACTTTCATACAATTGTAGTTGAGTGAAAATGGTACAATGGTATAGAAACCGTTGGGCAGTTTCTTAAGACGTGAGACATACATTTATCATATGTCTCAGTCATTCTATTCCTGGGTATTTGAAAACATAGGTCTACAAATAGACTTGAACAAGAATGCTTATAGCACAAAAAAAAAAAAAATCTGGTAGCCATTCATCTCTAGAAGCTTAGTAAGGTCTGCGCGTCTTAGTTCCTCCTCCAGAGCAACTATTAGGTGACCAGAAACAGTGCAGAACAGCTCCCGGGGCCACAGCAGGGAGCGGACACACAGCGTACCCCAGTCTGGACTGGCTGGACCATCTGTGAGACTCCACTGTGGTGAGCTCCCCGAGCGGTGCGCGCTTCCCTGGACTGCGGCAGCTGGAAGCTGGCACCCCTCCCTCCCTCCTTCCCTGACCGGCTGAGAGTCTCGGAGAGGCAAGTTTCCCAAGACGCAGCAGCCAGCGCCCCTCTTTCGCGGGCGGCTTCCTGGACCGGCTACGAGTCTGAGATCAGCGGACACCCCAAGCTGCGGCGGCCGGTGACTGGCGCCCCACCCCCACGGGCGGCTTCCCGGTCCAGCAGCGGGTCTCGGATTGGCGAGTTCCCCGGGCCACGGCAGCCAGCAACTGGTGCTCCTCCTCCACAGGCGGTTGCACGGAGGGAGAGGAGGGAGTTTCCGACAGTGGCAGGGACTGGGTCCAACCAAACACCAATAGTGACATTAATGAAGGAGCCACAATATCTTTTGCTGGTGGGACCCACAGACAGACAAGCGCCACATACTGGGCAGGATAAAAAAAACAGAGCCCAGAGACTTCACAGGAAAATCTTTCAACCTGCTGGGTCTCACACTCAGGGAAATCTGATTAAATGTCCAGACACCAGCAAAAAATAACAAATCACACCAGGAAATTTGAAGATATAGCCCAGTCAAAGGAACAAACCAATAGTTCAAATGAGATACAGGAGCTGAGACAACTAATGCTGAATGTACGAACAGAAATGGAAAACCTCTTCAAAAACGAAATCGATAAATTGAGGGAGGACATGAAGAAGACATGGGCTGAACAAAAAGAATAAATAGAAAAACTGAGAAAACAAATCACAGAACTTATGGAAGTGAAGGATAAAGTAGAAAAGATGGAAAAAACAATGGATACCTACAATGATAGATTTAAAGAGACAGAAGATAGAATTAGTGATTTGGAGGATGGAACATCTGAATTCCAAAAAGAAACAGAAACTATAGGGAAAAGAATGGAAAAATTTGAACAGGGGATCAGGGAACTGAAGGACAATATGAACCTCACAAATATACGTGTTGTAGGTGTCCCAGAAGGAGAAGAGAAGGGAAAAGGAGGAGAAAAACTAATGGAAGAAATTATCACTGAAAATTTCCCAACTCTTATGAAAGACCTAAAATTACAGATCCAAGAAGTGCAGCGCACCCCAAAGAGAATAGACCCAAATAGGCATTCTCCAAGAAACTTACTAGTTAGAATGTCAGAGGTCAAAGAGAAAGAGAGGATCTTGAAAGCAGCAAGAGAAAAACAATCCATCACATACAAGGGAAACCTAATAAGACTATGTGTAGATTTCTCAGCAGAAACCATGGAAGCTAGAAGAGAGTGGGATGATATATTTAAATTACTAAAAGAGAAAAACTGCCAACCAAGACTTCTATATCCAGCAAAATTGTCCTTCAAAAATGAGGGAGAAATTAAAACATTCTCAGACAAAAAGTCACTGAGAGAATTTGTGACCAAAAGACCAGCTCTGCAAGAAATGCTAAAGGGAGCACTAGAGTCAGATACGAAAAGACAGAAGAGAGAGGTATGGAGAAGAGTGTAGAAAGAAGGAAAATCAGATACGATGTACATAATACAAAAGGCAAAATGGTAGAGGAAAATATTATCCAAACAGTAATAACACTAAATATTAATGGACTGAATTCCCCAATCAAAAGACATAGACTGGCAGAATGGATTAAAAAACAGGATCCTTCTATATGCTGTCTACAGGAAACACATCTTAGACCCAAAGATAAACATAGGTTGAAAGTGAAAGGTTGGGAAAAGATATTTCATGCAAATAACAACCAGAAAAGAGTAGGAGTAGCTATACTAATATCCAACAAATTAGACTTCAAATGTAAAACAGTTAAAAGAGACAAAGAAGGATACTATCTACTAATGAAATGAACAATTCAACAAGAAAACATAACAATCAGAAATATTTACACACAGAATCAGAATGCCCCAAAATACATGAGGAATACACTACAAATACTGAAAAGGGAAATAGACACATCTACCATAATAGTTGGAGACTTCAATTCCCCACTCTCATCAATGGACAGAACATCTAGACAGAGGATCAATAAAGAAACAGAGAATTTGAATACTACAATAAATGAGCTAGACTTAACAGACATTTATAGGACATTACACCCCACAACAGCAGGATACACCTTTTTCTCAAGTGCTCATGGATCATTCTCAAAGATAGACCATATGCTGGGTCACAAAGCAAGTCTCAACAAATTTAAAAAGATTGAAATCATACACAACACTTTCTCAGATCATAAAGGAATGAAGTTGGAAATCAATAATAGGCAGAGTGCCAGAAAATTCACAAATATGTGAAGGCTCAACAACACACTTTTAAACAACCAGTGGGTCAAGGAAGAAATTATAAGAGAAATTAGTAAATATCTCGAGGCGAATGAAAATGAAAACACAGCATATCAAAACCTATGGGACGCAGCAAAGGCAGTGCTAAGAGGGAAATTATTGCCCTAAATGCCTATATCAAAAAAGAAGAAAGGGCAAAAATTCGGGAATTAACTGTCCACTTGGAAGAACTGGAGAAAGAACAGCAAACTAACCCCAAAGCAAGCAAAAGGAAAGAAATAACAAAGATTAGAGCAGAAATAAATGAAATTGAGAACATGAAAATAATAGAGAAAATCAATAAGACCAGAAGTTGGTTCTATGAGAAAATCAACAAGATTGATGTGCCCTTAGCAAGATTGACAAAAAGAAGAAGAGAGAGGATGCAAATAAATAAGATCAGAAATGGAAGAGGAGACATAACTACCGACCTCACAGAAATAAAGGAGGTAATAACAGGATACTATGAACAACTTTATGTTGATAAATACAACAATGTAGATGAAATGGACAAGTTCCTAGAAAGGCATGAACAACCAACTTTGACTCAAGAAGAAATAGACAACCTCAGCAAACAAATCACAGTGAAGAAATTGAATCAGTCATTCAAAAGAAAAGTCCAGGACCAGACGGCTTCACATGTGAATTCTACCAAACATTTAAGAAAGAATTAGTACCAACCCTGCTCAAACTCTTCAAAAAAATCGAAGTGGAGGGAAAACTACCTAATTCATTCTATGAAGCCAACATCACCCTCATACCAAAACCAGGCAAAGATATTACAAAAAAAGAAAACTACAGACCAATCTCTCTAATGAATATAGATGCAAAAATCCTCAATAAAATTCTAGCAAATCGAATCCAGCAACACATTAAAAGAATTATACATCATGACCAAGTAGGATTCATCCCAGGTATGCAAGGATGGTTCAACATAAGAAAATCTATTAATGTAATACACCATATCAACAAATCAAAGCAGAAAAATCACATGATCATCTCAATTGATGCAGAGAAGGCATTTGACAAGATTCAACATCCTTTCCTGTTGAAAACACTTCAAAGGACAGGAATACAAGGGAACTTCCTTAAAATGATAGAGGGAATATATGAAAAACCCACAGCTAATATCATCCTCAATGGGGAAAAATTGAAAACTTTCCCCCTAAGATCAGGAACAAGACAAGGATGTCCATTATCACCACTGTTATTCAACATTGTGTTGGAGGTTCTAGCCAGAGCAATTAGACAAGAAAAAGAAATACAAGGCATCAAAATTGGAAAGGAAGAAGTAAAATTATCACTGTTTGCAGATGATATGATACTATACGTCGAAAACCCTGAAAAATTCACAGCAAAACTACTAGAGCTAATAAATGAGTACAGCAAAGTAGCAGGTTACAAGATCAACATTCAAAAATATCTGTAGTGTTTCTATACACTAGCAATGAACAAGCTGAGGGGGAAATCAAGAAATGAATTCCATTTACAATTGCAACTAAAAGAATAAAATACTTAGGAATAAATTTAACTAAAGAGACAAAAGACCTATACAAAGAAAACTACAAAAAACTGTTCAAAGAAATCACAGAAGACCTAAATAGATGGAAGGGCATACCGTGTTCATGGATTGGAAGACTAAATATAGTTAAGATGTCAATTCTACCTAAATTGATTTACAGATTCAATACAATACCAATCAAAATCCCAACAACTTATTTTTCAGAAATAGAAAAACCAATGAGCATATTTATCTGGAAGGGCAGGGTGCCCTGAATTGGTAAAAGTATCTTGAGGGAAAAAAACAAAGCTGGAGGTCTCACGCTGCCTGATTTTAAGTCATATTATGAAGCCACAGTGGTCAAAATAGCATGGTACTGGCATAAAGATAGATATATCGACCAATGGAATCGAATAGAGTGCTCAGATATAGACCCTCTCATCTATGGACATTTGATCTTTGATAAGGCAGTCAAGCCAACTCACCTGGGACAGAACAGTCTCTTCAATAAATGGTACCTAGAGAACTGGAT
The DNA here is from genome assembly GCF_023851605.1 of Tamandua tetradactyla. NCBI lineage: Eukaryota > Metazoa > Chordata > Mammalia > Pilosa > Myrmecophagidae > Tamandua > Tamandua tetradactyla. The sequence goes on from NC_135329.1 coordinate 202,138,251, forward strand.
ATCCATATGCAAAAGAATGAAAGAAGACCCATATCTCACACCCTATAGAAAAGTTAACTCAAAATGGATCAAAGATCTAAACATTAGGTCTAAGACCATAAAACAGTTAGAGGAAAATGTAGGGAGATATCTTATGATTCTTACAATTGGAGGCAGTTTTATGGACCTTAAACCTAAAGCAAGAGCACTGAAGAAAGAATAAATAAATGGGAGCTCCTCAAAATTAAACACTTTTGTGCATCAAAGAACTTCATCAAGAAAGTAGAAAGACAGCCTACACAATGGGAGACAATATTTGGAAACGACATATCAGATAAAGGTCTAGTATCCAGAATTTATAAAGAGATTGTTCAACTCAACAACAAAAAGACAGCCAACCCAATTACAAAATGGGAAAAAGACTTGAACAGACACCTCTCAGAAGAGGGAATACAAATGGCCAAAACGCACATGAAGAAATGCTCAATGTCCCTGGCCATTAGAGAAATGCAAATCAAAACCACAATGAGATATCATCTCACACCCACCAGAATGGCCATTATCAACAAATCAGAAAATGACAAGTGCTGGAGAGGATGCGGAGAAAGAGGCACACTTATCCACTGTTGGTGGGAATGTCAAATGGTGCAACCACTGTGGAAGGCAGTTTAGCGGTTCCTCAAAAAGCTGAATATAGAATTGCCATATGACCCAGCAATACCATTGCTAGGTATTTATTCAGAGGACTTAAGGGCAAAGACACAGACGGACATTTGCACACCAATGTTTATAGCAGCGTTATTTACAATTGCAAAGAGATGGAAACAGCCAAAATGTCCATCAACAGATGAGTGGCTAAATGAACTGTGGTATATACATACGATGGAATATTATGCAGCTGTAAGACAGAATAAACTTATGAATCATGTAACAATATGGATGGACCTAGAGAACATTATGCTGAGTGAGACTAGCCAAAAACTAAAGGACAAATACTGTATGGTCCCACTGATGTGAACCAACATTAGAGAATAAACTTGGAATATGTCATTGGTAACAGAGACCATCAGGAGATAGAAATAGGGTAAGATAATGGTTAATTGGAGCTGAAGGGATACAGACTGTGCAACAAGACTGGATACAAAAACTCAGAAATGGACAGCACAATACTACCTAATTGTAGTGTAATTATGTTAAAACACTGAATGAAGCTGCATCTGAGGTATAGTTTTTTTTTGTTGTTTGTTTGTTTGTTTTATTTTTTATTTTATTTTTTAAATTTTTTTCTCTCTATTATCGTTTTATTTCTTTTTCTGTTGTCTTTCTATTTCTTTTTCTATATCGATGCAAATGTACTAGGAAACGATGAATATGCATCTATGTGATGATATTAAGAAATACTGATAGTGTATGTAGAATGGAATGATTTCTAAATGTTGTGTTAGGTAATTTTTTTAATTAATAAAAAAAATAATGCTTATAGCAGCACTATAAATTATAGTGAAAACGCACTTATCCACTGTTGGTGGGAATGTCAAATGGCACAACTGCTGTGGAAGGCAGTTTGGCGTTTCCTTGGGAAGCTAAGTATAAAATTGCCATATGACCTGGCAATACCATTGCTAGGTATCTACTCAGAGAATATGAGAGCAAGGACACAAATTGACATTTGCACATCAGTTTTTTTAGCAGCATTATTTACAATTGCCAAGAGATGGAAACAGTCAAAATGCGCCCATCAACAGATGAGTGGCTAAGCAAACTGTGATATATACATACGATGGAATATTATGCAGCTGTAAGACAGGATAAATTTATGAAGTATATAACATGGATGGACTTTGAGGACATTATGTTGAGTGAGATTAGCCAGAAAAAAAGGACAAACTGTATGGTCTCACTGATATGAACTGACATTAGTGAATGAACTTGGAGAATTTCAGCTGGGAACAGAGACCATCAGGAGATAGAAATAGGGTAGATATTGGGCAATTGTAGCTGAAGGGATACAGATTGTGCAACAGGACTGATTGTAAAAACTCAGAAATAGATAGCACAATACTACCTAACTGTAATACAATAATGTTAGAACACTGAATGAAACTGGATGTGAAAATGATAGAGGGAGGAGGCCTGGGGCACAAATGAAATCAGAAGGAAAGATAGATAATAAAGACTGAGATGGTATAATCTAAAAATGCCTAGAGTATATAATGATAGTGACTAAATGCACAAATTTTAAAATGTTTTTGCATAAGGAGGAACAAAGGAATGTCAATATTGCAGGGTGTTGAAAACAGATGTTAATTCATAATTTAAAACTATAACTTATATGTGAGACTAAAGCAAAAAATGTTTATTTGATACAAAATTATATTTTGACTAATGCATTTCCTAATATAAATTATGTGGACAGCTTAATTGAACACCATAAGTACATGGAACTTTGAGTAGGACATGAGATTTTGTAGGTGATGCCCTGATAAATCCCGGAGTGATTTGAATAGTGAATAAAAAAGTATTTGCAAAGTCCCCTTGGGGGAATGGGGAGAAAGGGGGAAAATTCAACTTCCCCAAGTGGAGAATTCCTGATATTCTCACAAGCTGTGGGGACAAAGTGATAGGCTGAGCCTCAATCTTGGGATTTGTTCATATGAAACTTACTCCCGCAAAGGATAGGATAAGCCTATTAAAAATTAGGCCTAAGAGTCACCTCCAGAGAACCTCTTTTGCTGCTCAGATGTGGCCTCTCTTTCTCAGCCAACACGAGAAGCAAACTCACTGCCTTCCTTCTCTTTACATGGGATATGACTCCCAGGGGTGTGGACCTTCCTGGCAATATGGGACAGAAATCCTAGAATGAACTGGGACTCAGCATCAAGGGATTGAGAAAAACTCCTCGACCAAAAAGGGGAAGAGAGAAATGAGACAAAATAAAGTGTCAAAGCCTGAGAGATTCCAAACAGAATCAAGAGGTTATCCTGGAGGTAATTCTTATGCATTAAATAGGTATCACCTGTTTAGTTACGGTGTAATGGAGAGGCTGGAGGGAAATGCCTGAAACTGTAGAGCTGTGTTCCTGTAGCCATGCTTCTTGAAGATGATGGTATAATGATGTAGCTTTCACAATGTGACTCTCTGATTGTGAAAACCTTGTGACTGATGCTTCTTTTATCTACTTTATCGACAGATGAGTAAAGCATATCAATTAAAATAAGTAAATAATAGGAGGAACAAATGTGAAAAATTGGTAACCTGAATATCCATTAACTGGAGAACATGTCAACAAATTATGGATTATTCATGCAATGATATAATAAAAAGAATGAACTGCTGATACATGCAACAATGTGGGTGAATCTAAAAACCATTATGTTTAGCAAAATAAACTGGATAGAAAAGAGTACTTATTGAATAAATCCATTTATACGAATTTTGACAACAGCAAATCTAATCTCTGGTAATAAAATGAAGAACATTGGTTGCGTATAGGAGGTATGGTGGTGGTAACTGATGGGGGCAAGGGTCCTAAGGGAGCTTTAGGGGGTGAAAGAAATACTATATGTGGAAATATTATATTACATATAATTGGGATGTTGGTTGTACTGATGTTTGTCAAAACTTACCAAATGGTGCACATAGCATTTGTTCATTCCTTTGTGTGTAAATTTTATCTCAATCAAAAAAAAAAAAAAAACTAGAAGACAATAAATGGAAGACCCACACAGTATCTTATTTGGAATCTTAAGATGTAGCACTTACTAGAGCAGGAATATGTAAATTCTGTCTTGGTTTGACTTGTGGAAAACAGAGACACGCCTGAGGATATATTTAAAGAAGAATGTAAATTTTATGATGTTTCTTTTTCCTTTGTGAAGTTCCTTAAGGGAATGCAATTTGAGGATGATTTTTTGGAAGTAGTTTATTATAGCTATTATTATTTACATAATAACAATGAAAGGAAGCACAAGAGAAATAAAGACAATATTTGATAAATTTTCCTTTATTGTGTCCCTTATTGTACCTTATACTATACTTTTGGATTTTATTTTCATGCATAAATTCAGTAAATGTTCCCAATGGTAACATATTTGTAATTGTATATTTTAATCAATGAGAATAACTTATTTTATAATTTAAAATTGATTTGAAAGTTTAAAAACAATGCGAGTGTATTTCTGAGTGCAGCATAAAAAGAGAAACAATGGAATGGACCATATGTCAATTTCAACTCCAACAACTCCTATATGGGAAAAAACATCAATGTCGTTGCCAGGTTTCCTTTAATTGAATTGTGTATGTGTATCAGAATACACACACACACACACACACACAATTCTTTGTTGAGTGTCTTTCGCATGCTGGGTACTGTTCCAAAGTGTTGACTACATTATGCCCTTTAGTTCTCCTGAGAATCCTCCGTGGTAGTCATTGTTATTCCCATTAACTTATTAGGAAACTGAAACTTGAAGAATTAATGTTAAAAGTTCAAAGTTACACATCTAGCAAGAGGTAGAGCTTAGATCTGAATCCAGGTTTCTCTGAGACTAAACCTCTTTGCTCCATATTTTCAAAGACTTTTCACCCACATGATCTCGTTGAACTCTGCAAATAACCATGTGAGGTGCATAAAAATTACACAATATAATTCCCATCAGAGCAGGTGTACACACACATGCGTGCACAGAGAGAGAGAGAAGAGGAAAAAACTGAGGCTTGATGAGTTTTAAGGCCAAAAACCTGGCATGCCAGAGGTCTTCTTACTCCAAATCCATTTTAATTTTATTAAATGCATAGTAAATTAGAGATTCTGACAACTCCTTATAACAAAGCCTTCAATAAGGTAAAGCCAAACTCCACTGTAGCAGACATTTTAATTTCTTCACGCCATCCATGAACCAATCATTTTTCCTATATTCATGATATACTCCCACCTTATGGAAGAGACTGTGTCCCAATATAGAATCCAAGAATGTCAGATGCTTACTTTTCCCACTTCTCTTGAATCCAGGGCCCAGATATATGACCTAGGCTCCTCCAATCAGATGCGACCTCTCTAAACTTTGAATTTTAAGATGGGGAAACAGAGTCCACACAGAAACCCCATTGTGGTGAGGGCGTCAGTAGAGATAGCACAGCATCCAGTTCCCAGGGGCAGACGCGCCCGGTGCTGGTTGATGAAACAGGCTGCCATTTAGGGAGGAGAGTGGTGATGGGAGGGGCAGCTTTTACATATCTAGTTATGAAGCATGATTTGAGACATTGCTTCTGCCTGCGAAGTCTCCAAGCCAGTCCTCTAGTACTTTCGGAGACTATGAGTTACCACTTGTTTTTAAATAAATTTCTTTATTACTTAAATTAGCCATAGTTCTTTTCTGTAACTTGCAGTTAACAACACCGGTTAATATACCTACCCTTGTTTTAAGTAATAGATGTTTTTCCAGGGGTTGTACTTAACTGTTTAAATAGGTGCAATTTCTGAGGCTAGATGTATTTCAGAGCACTTACTTATATGGAGAAGGAAATGCTTTTGTCACAAGGTACTCCAGCAAGCTAGCAAGAGAAAGGAATAAACATACCACAGAGCAACTTTTAATCCTTTCATCTCACAGATCTTTTGCAGATGTTTAATAAATCCTCTTGTAATCCTATGCTAGCAAATATGCTATTTCTATGGGGGAACTTTAGGCATGAAATGATTGAAATGGCTATAGGATTTTATGGAATCCTGAAAAAATAACTGAAACAAAAAGTTAGCTCAAGTATTTTTGAACTTAACAGTGACATCCAATCAATCTTAGGGACATCTGTTTCCTTAATCTTTCACCTTCAATAAGTTGACCTTTAATGGTCTGCTTTTTATATATCGGTGTGTGTCCTCTTGGTATTAGTGTTTAATCAGCTTACGAATGCCTTGCAGTTGGAAATCTGGAATTTTCTCTCTTGACACTGTTAGGATTTTTATTAGGAGCTGTATTTTCCAGAATGTCTCATCATAGAAATTATCATTGCAATAATTTGGCAGTATATTTCAAAAATTTCATTAGGAAATGAATCTCTGTATATTTTTTAACAAAACGTATTACACACATTGCCTTTCTTGAATGAGTGAATGAGCAAGTCCCTGGAAATTTCAGTGTAGAGAACAATCACTGTCCTCCAAATTTTAGGTAAAAAATCTTGGAAGATTTTTTTTATTTTGTTCTTTGGTTTATTATTTTTTTGTTGTCGTTGTTGTGCTCTGTTTTGTTTTGTTTAAGAGAGGTAAAATAAGAAAAGAAAAATAAATAAAAGAAGGAATATAAGTTACCACTTAGAGTAGACTTTCTCCTAAAGGTGCCACCAGAGATCTTGGGGAAGTTTCTGGTCATCCTTTGGCTGGACTTTACTGTCTACAGATCATTTCTGATCCACTGTCCTCCTTATCTATGTCTCTTTCTGTTTCTCACAAGATCTCTACTTTGTTCTAACAGCTTTCCTCAGATGACTCTGAGTTCATGATGGTGAGAGCTAAGATAGCATGGTAACTGCACTTCACCTTTCTGAGGTCTCAGAAACATGCTAGGGCCTCTTCCTTAAAAATATACCTGTTGAGAAAATATGGTTTTGGTCCAAACTCTATGGCACCTACCACAGGCTCACTCCAGCAAACAAACCTTCCACTGATGCTGTAATTACTTTGAAGCAAAGTAACTGACATAATATATAAGCCCCAAATATCATCGGTTCAACACAACAGGGAATTTTTAAAAATTTTTTTTGCAATGTGGGCCATTTGCAAGTGGTGGACAAGAGGCTCTGCTCTAAGCTCCACCTACCTGGTGAGTCCTCCTGGGCCTCAGAGATGGTCCAATTCAGACAGCAGCTGGGAAAAGAGAGATTTTGAAGGTATTGGTGGTCAAGGCCTCTAAGTGATGTACATTGTCTCCATCAATCCTTTGGGGAAGAACTCAGTCACATGACAGTACCTAACCATAGTTAAGACAGGAAAGTGTAGCTTAGATGTACGACCAAGAAGAAGAGAGCACACACATGGATAAGCAGTAGAAATGGTCTGGCAGATATTTGAGCCCATTAGATTCAGTGGGTCATAAAGAGATTGGTGACAAACTCCTGATCTGGTGCTAATTGCATATGTTTTTAAACAGTCTTGTCAAGTCAGAAGGCATCATTTTACAACATCCCATTTGTAATAACAAGCAGAGGCTGCGGATTGCCGACCAGACCACATACAGAATAACCTCTGTCCTCAGGTTGAATATAGTGTTAGCACAAAAACAACTTTATGTAACAGTTCCATTCCAAATCCTAATTTCCTTCTTATTTAATTTACATTTATAATTTTTTTTTCAGAGACAGAAGGAACCAACAAATGGAGTCACGGATATGTTTGAAGGTAGAATTTTTCTTTTAGGCCTGACAGTTCCCATGTTCTCAGTGAGGACATGAAGATCTCTACGTGAACAATAGATTTTCTTTATCATTCTCAACTTACTGGGTCCTAGCTTCAATGAATGAGCAAGGCGTAATGGGGTGGAACTTTCGAGGAGACAGCTAAAGTTTAAAATACTACCGAGGAACATGGCAAAAGTAAGTGGGCTAAGCAGAGACACAAGGGCTGCTGGGTTTATTAATGTAGGATTTTGGAAATTATTAATTAGTATTGGTTCTCATCTTCAAAATCACTGGGTAATTTTCTTCAGGAGTGTTCAGTAGGTGGGGGAAAAATGAACCCTGAATTCCAGCCTTGTGAATTTAGCTTGCACTTGAAGCTAAATGGGGGGGAGTGATTTTGTGTGTCTATGGACTAAAAATCTAATAAATATTATGCAGAATTCTATTCACTGGGAGGATTTCCCTTCCCCACTGTCCCTCAGAGTCCCTTACGCAACAGGCTGTGATGCTAGTGCCAACATATCATCCAGATTTGCCTTAGATGAGACTCTGCTTTTTCTCTCCACTGGCATTAGATCATAGGACATTGCTCTTTAGATCACAGTAATATTTTAAAACATTTTTTATTGTTTTAAAGCTCATTGTATGTCCTTACAGAATTTGCTCCATCAAGCACTCTTCTACCTCTGATATTTTCACTATCCCTTTCTATGGGCTATTTCTCTTTTAGTTTTCAATGTTAATAATAGTTGCAAGCACTTGAAAAGTCTTTTATGATATGCCACGCAATCTTCTGAACACATTACACACATAAGCTCCCTTAACAATCTTAAATACTCTAGGAGAAGGCACAATTACTATCTGCATTTTAAAGATGAAGAAACTGAGGCACAAAGTAGATAAATGGTGGATCCCAAGCTACTAATGTAGTAGAGATGGAATGAAAATTCTCTCCCATGATTAAAAACACTGTCCCTAATGTCAATTGCTTTCTAAATGTTCTTAAAATAAGGGTCCATAGTCATGGTCTGCATCATTATATTTCTTATTAATCCACTTGCTGCTCTTAGCTTCTGCCCTCCATGTGCTCTTCTTGCTAAGGTTACTGATAGCATTCATCTCATTGGGTCAGTTAAAAGAGACTACACTTATCTCTCCTGCTTTCTCCTTGGCAGTCGGCACTGCTGACCATGTCTTCTTAAACTTCTCTTCTCCAATGGCTTCTGTGTCGCCTCTGTCGTTCTTCCTGTCCTTTACTCCTTCCTTCTCGGTTGCCTTTATGAGTTCTTCAGCTTCCACTTGCCTTCCAGTCAGTTTTCCTCAGGGATAAGCCATCAGCCTTTGCTCCCCAATGTTCCCCCCATTCAAAACTCATCTTTCACAAACCTCAACATTTGTCACTGTATGTAAATTACATAAATACACTTTACGTCAATGTGCCAGTCTGAATCTGTGGTGGACCCCAGAAAAGCCATGCCCTTTTTTTTTTTTTTAATTTTTTTTAATTAATTGTAAATTTTAAAAATTATGACAACAAAGAAACACAAACATTCTTAATATATAATCATTCTGTTCTACATATATAATCAGTAATTCACAATATCATCACATATTTGCATATTCATCATCATCGCGATCATTTCTTAGAACATTTGCATCAATTCAGAAAAAGAAATAAAAGATAACATAAAAAGAAATAAAATGAAAACAGAAAAAAAAATTATACATACCATACCTCTTATCCCTCCCTTTCACTGATCACTAGCATTTCAAACTAAATCTATTTTAACAATCTATTTTAACTAAATCCCTATTATTATTTTTATTCCATATGTTCCTCTCATCTGTTGACAAGGTAGATAAAAGGAGCATTAGGCACAAGGTTTTCACAATCACAGTCACATTGTGAAAGCTATATCATTGTATAATCATCATCAAGAAACATGGCTACCGGAACACAGCTCTACATTTTCAGGCAGTTCCCTCCAGCCGCTCCACTACATCTTGAATAATAAGGTGATATCTACTTAATGAAAAAGAATAACCTCCAGGTTATTCTTGACTCTGTTTGGAATCTCTCAGCCATTGACACTTTCTCTCATTTCACTCTTCCCCCTTTTGGTCGAGAAGATTTTCTCAATCCTTTGATGCTGAGTCTCAGCTCATTCTAGGATTTCTGTCCCATGTTGTCAGGAAGGTCCACACTCCTGGGAGTCATGTCCCAAGTAGACAGGGGGAGAGCAGTGAGTTTGGTTGTTGTGTTGGCTGGAGAGAGAGGCCACATCTGAGCAACAAAAGAGACTCTTTTGGGGGTGACTCTTAGGCCTAATTTTAAGTAGGCTTGACCTATCCCTTGTGGGGTTAATTTTCACATGAACAAACCCCAAGACTGGGGGCACAGCCTATAGCTTTGGTTGTTCACATTGCTTGTGAGAATATCAAGAATTCAACTAGGGGGGGTTGAATTTTCCCCCGTTCTCACCATTCCCTGAAGGGGACTTTGCAAATACTTTTCCACTCACTGATCAAATCACTCTGGGATTCATTGGGGCATCACTCTGGACAAACCAACAAAATCTCATGTACTACTCAAGGTTCCATGTACTTATGTTGTTCAACCAACTACCTACATAAGTTATATTAGGAGATGCACTAGTCAAAATATGAATTTTGTACCAAATAAACATTTTTTGCTTTAGTCTCACACATAAGTTGAAATTTTAAAATATTAATTACCATCAATTTTCAGCACCCTGCAATAATGACATTCCTTTGTTCTTCCTCATGCAAAAACATTTTTTAAATTTGTACATTTAGTCCTTATCATTATACACTCTAGGCATTCCCAGATTATACCATCTCAATCTTTATCGTCTATTTTTCTTTGTGATTTCATTTATGCCTCCAGCCCTCCTCCCTCTATCATTCTCACATTCAGCTTCATTCAGTGTTTTAACATAATTGTATTACAGTTAGGTAATATTGTGCTGTCCATTTCTGAGTTTTTATATTCAGTCCTGTTGCACAATCTGTATCCATTCAGCTTCAATTATCCAATATCTTACCCTATTTCTGTCTCCTGATGGTCTCTGTCACCAACAAAATATTCCAAGTTTGTTCACTAATGTCAGTTCATATCAGTGAGACCATACAGTATTTGTCCTTTTGTTTTTGGCAAATCTCACTCAGCATAATGTCTTTAAGGTCCATTCATGTTGCTACATACTTCATAACTTCATTCTGTCTTAAAACTGCATAATATTCCATCATATGGATATGCCACTGTTTGTTTAGCCACCCATCTGTTGATGGATATTTTGGCTGTTTCCATCTCTTGGTAATTGTAAATACTGCTGCTATAAACATTGGTGTGCAAATGTCCATTTGTGCCCTTGCTCTCATGTCCTTTGAGTAGAGACAGCATATAGATTGGTCCTGTTTTTTAATTCATTCAGCCAGTCTATGTCTTTTGATTGGGGAGTTAAATCCATTAAAATTTAGTGTTATTACTGCACAGTAGTACTTTCTTCTACTATTTTGCCTTCTGGATTTTATATGTCATATCTGATTTTCCTTCTTTTTACCTTTACTCATAGTCTTCCTTTCTACACTCTTCTCCACACCTGTCTCTTCTGTCTTTTTGTATCTGTCTCTAGTGCTCCCTTTGGTATTTCTTGCAGAGCTGGTCTCTTGGTCACAAATTCTCTCAGTGAGTTTTTGTCTAAAAATGTTTTAATTTCTCCCTCATTTTTGAAGGACAATTTTGCTGGATATAGAATTCTTGGTTGGCAGTTTTTCTCTTCTAATAATTTAAATATATCATTGTACTGTCTTCTCCCCTCCATGGCTTCTGCTGAGAAATCTACGCATAGTCTTAATGTGCTTCCCTTGTAAGTGATGGATTGCTTTTCTCTTGCTGCTTTCAAGACTTTGTCTTTCTCTTTGACCTCTGATATTCTGATTAGCAAATGTCTTGGAGTACTTCTATTTGTATCTATTCTCTTTGGGGTACACTGCACTTCTTGGATCTGTAATTTTAAGTCTTTCATAAGAGTTGGGAAATTTTCAGTGATAATTTCCTCCATTAGTTTTTCTCTTCCTTTTCCCTTCTCTTCTCCTTCTGGGACACCCACAACACATATATTTGTATGCTTCATATTGTCCTTCAATTCCCTGAGTCCCTGCTCATATTTTTCCATTTTTTTCCCTATATTTTCTTTTTCTTGTCGGATTTCAGATGTTCCATCTTCCAGTTCACTAATTCTATGTTCTGCCTCTTGAAATCTACCACTGTAGGTTTCCATTGTTTTTTTGTCTCCTCTACCGTGCCTTTCATTCCCATAAGTTCTGTGATTTGTTTTTTCAGACTTTTGATTTCTTCTTTTTGTTCATTCCTTGCCTTCTTTATACCTTCCCTCGATTCATTGATTTGGTTTTTGATGAGGTTTTCCATATCTGTTCATATATTCTGAATTAATTGTTTCAGCTCCTGTATCTCATTTGAATTGTTGGTTTGTTCCTTTGACTGGGCCATATCTTCAATTTTCTTAGTGTGATTTGTTATTTTTTGCTGGTGTCTAGGCATTTAATTACCTTAATTAGTTTATTCTGGAGATTACTTGCACTTCTTTTACCTAGGGTTTTCTTGCTGGATGAATTTGTTGTCTATCTGTTCTTTGACATTCAATTCAGCTTTATCTGTACCTCTAGCTTAGATTTTGTTTAACAGAGGAGAATTTTTCAATTCTTGTTTTCTTGTTTCTTGCCCTGCTTGTATGGTGCCTTCCCCCCCCAACCCTTAGGAGGGTCTATGTAGGTATTATAGACCCCAGCTGGATTTTCCCAGGCCAAACTGGCTTCCTATCAGGAGGAAAGAGTCACCTGCATCGGTTTTCCCTGAGGGTGAGACCCAGCAAGTTGAAAGATTTTCCTGTGAAGTCTCTGGACTCTGTTTTTCTTATCCTGCCCAGTAGGTGGCGCTTGTCTGCCTGTGGGTCCCACCAGCATAAGATGATGTGGAAGCTTTAACTTCGGCAGACTCTCCCTGCTGGGGGCATGGTGGAGACAGAGGAGAGGTTGTAGGCTGGTTTTAATGACTTCAAATTACCAAGCCCTGGTGTCTGAATTCCTTGAGGGAGGGATTCCACCTGAGTTGGAGGCACAGGCTCCAGACAAGGTCTCAAACAACCTTGTTTCTGCCTATGCCTGGGGCAGTTGCAGCCTGAGAAGTCCTGCTGCTATATTCAAAGGCAGTCAAGCCTTTGTAGAAACACAGCCACAAAAACCTCTGTTTCCTCTTTTTTTTTCTTTTTCCATCAGCCCTGCCCCCTCTGCTCCAGGGCAAAAATCAGTGACCTCTGCTTTGACCAGGTTTGCCTGAACTGGGAGCCTATTTTTTAGTAGTCAGCACTTGTTAATTAATTCCACAATTGGCGTTTAGTTGGGCTCAGCCCCTGCTGCTGGAAAAGTCTCTTTCTTTTCCCCTCTGGGAAGCAGCCTGTGGGGGAGGGGTGCCAGCCGCCATGGCTTGGAGAACTCATGGTTCTGGGGGGGCTCGCAGCCAGTCCAGCTGGTCCAGACTGGGGTACGCTGTGTGTCCCATCACTGATGTGTCCCCAGGAGCTGTTCTGTACTGTTTCTGGTTATTTAGTAGTTTTTCTGGAGGACGAACTAAAATGCACACATTGTTAAGCTGCCATCTTGGCCTGGAAGTCCAAAAGCCATGCCCTTTGATCCTCATTCAATATTGCTGGGTGGGAGCATTTTGATTGTTTCTATGAAGATGTGACCCACCCAATTGTGGGTGGTAACTTTTGATTAGATGATTTCCATGGAGGTGTGTCTCCACCCACTGAAGGTGGAGTTCCTTGCTGGAATTCCTTAAAAGAGGAAACATTTTGGAGAGAGTCCCTTTTTGGTAGAGCCACGTGAAAGCCAGCAGAAACTGCCATGTTTGTCATGTGCCCTGCCAGCTGAGAGAGAAATGTCGGACATCGTCGGCCTTCTTGAACCAAGGTATCTTTCCCCGGATGTCTTAAATTAGACATTTCTATATACTTGTTGTAATTGGGACATTTTCTCAGCCTTGGAACTGTAAACTAGCCACTTATTAAATTCCCCTTTTTAAAAGCCATTCCATTTCTGGTATATTGCATTCCGGCAGCTAGCAAACTAGAATAGTTAATTACATAAAGTTTGTTCTTTGTGTTCATGGTTTGCTTAAACTGCACACATACTTATTTTCATGGACTCTTTGACTTTCATAAGTGTGTACGAATGTATCATTTTGGCAAAACTGAGCAGGTGGGTCTTTTATCCAGGAAAACCAGCATAGGTCATCTTTAGCCTTAGAACACCATCTGAGACATGAGAATTAACATGTGCTGTTCATATAAAAAAATCTCCTCTTTGTTCAGTTTAACTCATATCTGGTTTGAGTCAGTTCATGTTCTCTAGGAAGCAGATGTTAAGGTGGGATTATATGAGCAAGAGGTTTTGGAGGGGGGGGGAAGTAAGTATGAAAGATTGAGTAAAAGAAGTAGAAGCAGGCAGCAAGAGCTTTCAGAGCATGATGAAGACCTGATATCTGTGCAAGAAGAAAAAGAAGAGAGGATAATTGAATAGGAAGAACCTCCAGACCATAGTGATGTTCTGAAACATCTTAGTGATGTTCTGAAACTTACAGGCCTGGCCAATAAGAAGCTCTCGAGCAAAGGATGCCCATGAAACAAGTTCCATCTCCAGCAGGCCTGGCCTGGATCTAGTACCCCACCATGTTCAGTCATTGGCTGGGAACATCTCAACAGACATGAGGTATCCCAGGGCCTCAGTGTGAATGTCCCAATGGATCCCAAAGTTGGGGCAGTTGTAGGCTATTGGGCAACTCTGCTCCCTCAGTATGTTCATTTGAAAGGAGGGTTGAGAAGTGCAACTGTATGGTTGACACATGGACTTTTTCAAATTCTGCTTTCTCCAGTCTATAATAACACAGACAATACAGAACGCTGCTCCTGTTGCACACCTATACCACATTTATTGTGGCACATCTAAACAGGTTTTGATGATATCCATGGTGTCAGTTGAGACCAATATCCAAAGTCCCCTTAGCTGGTCCGTGATTACCTAACAAAGCTTATCTCCACAAAGACTAGTTTAGTGTTTTGGAATATGAGAATACTTGCCTTGATGGATAGATGCCTTGATTATGTCCTCAAGGCAGAATACAGCTGATACCCACTATTCTAAGGAGTGCATATGTGTGACTCAAGAGGAATGTACTCATGAGGTACAAAAGGCCAACTGGGGAACACCTTGTGCTTCAGGGGAACCCTTCTCTTTGTCTAGCAGAAAATCAAAGGTGCCAGAGGACACACCCAAACCTGGGTCTGGACCTCAGACTACTGCCCAGAATTCTACACACAAACATCTAAAACTTTTGTAATCATGCCCACTTCTCTTATGTTTCTAATCCTAGCTAATGACACTACCATCCTTTCCCAATGGTCCAACCTATAAACTTAAGAACCATCCAAGGTTACACCCTTCCTTTCCTCACTCATCCTCGATCCAAGTATTTGCCAAATCAAAAGAATGGTCTTTATATCTCTTCTGTCCATCCTCTTCTCAAGGTCTCATCACAATCTACCCCCTCCCACTCTTGCCTCCAGGGTGGATGACTTTCTTTTCTGGTGTTGCCAGTGATCTTTAGAAATAGAAAATCCTATAATATAATTACTGTAAATCCTTCAGTGCTCCCCCAGATTTCAGGATAGGTTTTAACCCTCTAGGATAGCAGCCAAGGCTCTAAATGATCTAGACCTTCTTATACCTCTAATCTTATCACTTTCTGCTCCTTCTTAAGAGCCCCTCATTCTGGGCATACTATGCAGTCCAGTTTCTCAAATATAGAATGAGGATTTATGCCCACTTTACATTGCACATACTGTGTCCTTTGACAGGAATATCCATCCACCCAACCATGGCTGGGCTAAAGTCTACTCTTCTCTGAATCTCAGATCAAGTCTTGCCTCTTCTAAGAAGTTGAGCTCGAAGCCTCTCCTCTTATCTCCATTAGCACTGAATAGCATCACACTTATTCCACTTCACTGTTGTAAAAAAGTATAATGTCTGTCTTCAAGCATGCTTAGCTCTTGAGTAAGTTCATTTATTTTATTCATCTTTATAGCACAGACTTACAAAAAAAGTCCTGGCAGGTACTGGAAACTAAATAAATGTTTGAATAAGATAATGTGTCTGAGTTGCCACCACAATCTTTCATGGTTAAATCATCAGTGGTAGATCCTTCCAAAGTGCAAAATCTATCAAGTACCTAATCTTAAGATTGTTCTTAGAGAACTGAGTCAAACAGACCAATTGAGCCAGGACAAAAAGCCAAAACATTTCTTATAGCTTAGTTGCTTTTTAAAAAGTACAGATTCAATAACTGTCCCATAATTCCTGAGGATCCCAAGTTTTTACAATCATTTCATCTTAACTTGGATTTAAGGTTTTCATTGACGTCTACTATCAACAAAAGCAATGGTGACTATCAAGATATGAACATTTCGAGTGCAGCAGGAGCAGGATGAAAATTGCCTTGTTTTGTGATGATTGCTGTTTCTATGCAGATCACAAATATGGAATTTTAAGTACTCTTAATCTTTAAAATCACCTGATGAAGAATATATTATATTCTTATTTTATAGAAGAGAAAACAAGACTAAAGAAACAAGATTTCCACAAAGTGGCTTAACTATTGAAGGTACAGTGCTACTGCTCATGCCCACCCACTCCCTTTGTTTCCCTATGGATCATGATTCCATACATAAATTTGGCCTAATTTTTCCTTAAATGTACAGCTAATTAGGTAGAAGGAACAGTCCCACTGGATGCTTAATTACTAAAAGCAATAGGGTTCAGCGGTTAATGGCACAAATTCTTCCCAAAGCCAAGCCTGAAAGCCCAGTTTGTTACCTAGCTGAATAACCTGGACCTTACCCTTTCTGTACGTTAGTTTCCTTATCTACAGAACAGGCATATTCCATGTCACTGTCCTCAGGAGGTTGTTCTGATGATTGAATTAGTTGACATAAACAATGCCAATACAGAGTGAATGGTGGCTATTATTATTATGTAACATCAACTATGAATGAATCTATGGAAATGACGACTTTCCATGAGATAAAAGTTATATCACACAAAAAAAGTGTGACTTAAGGATGATTCATTCTTTTTCTGCATAAATAATGCCACTTAATTTAACTGTATATTCCACTGATCAGACTCTCATTTAATTATGTTTAAATATAGACAAAATGGGATCACTTAAATATCCATTGACATCTCCTAGGCTTACTTTTATATATATATTTTTTGAGAAAGTTTCCTTTTTTCTTTTTTCTGGATAAATTAATAGCTAATATTTTGGTTGTACCTTGTATCAAATAATTTAAGTGTTTGTGAAAAATGTGAAAATACAGATATTTTATTTATGGAAATTAACGTTTATGGCTATGAGTAAATCTTATAATTGTGTAAGTTTAAATGAGACAAATATCATAAATTGAAAAAGTGAAGGTTCTGATTAATAGTGTTTTTTCCTTTTCATCACATATGTAATAAAAATATACTATTTCCTGAAATATAATTTTTTCACGATGTTATGTCCAATAAGAAAGAGTAAAGTCAAATTTAATAGTATCATAAAATAATAGGAACATTAATTATCATAAAAATGGGAAGCATTATTAGCACAGTACCTTCACACAAATAATTTTATTGTAACCTTAAAATTCAAGCAATTGTACATTTACTTAAAGTATTAAGCAAGGAAATCCAATTTTTGAGGGTTACTTAATTTCATAGCATCTATAATGTTGAGTAAAATTATTAGGATTAGGAAAAATAGATAGCAAGATTATGGTGTGGGCAAGTCTTAGGTCTTTTGTGAGGTGGGAGATGGGAGAAGTTGAAAGAAGCTGAGAAAGGAGTCAAGAGGTCAGAAGAAGTGAAGGGAGCAAACAAATATCTATTTCAAAAGAATATATGAGCTGTCCTAACTGTACAAATATTTCTACCAAGCAACCGTTGAATTCCCATGAAGTCATGGCCAAAATACCCAGGAGGTAGAAGGAAGAAAAGTGAGAGATATTAATCAAGACATTCCATCACCAGCAGTGGGGAAACAGTGGCATTTCACCCACACGAGGACCAACCATTATGAATAGCCCTCCTGGGAAAGCTTGCCTAACATTTCTTCACCATAGTGATCCCTACAAATGATTCCTATTGAAAATAATTCTCCCTGACACTCGGGTGTCAGTTCTAGAGACACTATTGGACACTCAATTGGACTAGACGTGAAAAGCCAGTATATAATTGTTAAAAGAAGATTGAAGATTAGCATTTAGGATGATATCATAACAATCCTTCTCATGAGCCAAGAAGAGAGTTACATGTTTTGTTTTTTTCACATGTTTTTTTATTTGCTCTTTTTCATCCTGATTGATTTGAAGAAACCAATTCCTTTTGTTCTATATGTTCTCTCCATATTATCCTCCTGCAAAAAAATCCTCCTTATTCTTAAAATATGGCTCTGAGAAAACCTTCTCTGAATTCTGCAGGCAATGTTAACCATATCCTTCTCTGTGCCTTGTCTCCACTTTTATTAGGACATTTGCATTGAAATGTAATTATTTCCAGGTTTGTCTGTCTAGTAGTCAGTGGGTCCCTGCAATGAATGAATGAATGAGTGAATTAGTGAGCAAATGAAAGAAAAAAGTTTCAGAAGGGAAAATTATTGATTATGGCTCATTTAAGTCCCAAAATAGCTTCCCATAACCTGGGATTTCTCAAGCTTTGGATTTATTAAAAAGAAATGAAATACTTGGGGCCAACAGGTGGTTTCAGTTTAAGTAACCTAAAATTCACTCTTCCAAATCAAGTATTCGTTTTTCCTTCTTCATTGATGTCAGTAACCTGCTTTGGATCACTGACCCTTTCCTCTAAGAAGGAAAGGTCACTTAGATTTTTATTGAGTCCTGGCAATTTGCTCGTTAGCTTCCTTTGTTGTTCTGTTTGCTAAAGTCTTGGAAATAATGAATCACCCACTACCAAAAATACGCCCCCACAGTCTGTTGGAAGAAAGCTCTCAGAGATCCCCCATTCTGCTTGAAATGTTGAAACAACCTTCAAACTGATTTATTGGAAAGAAAGAAATGCTGAAAAATGTATACATCCTCCTGAGTTAAATCTCATTTAATATGAGGAAGGGAAGGGATGCTTAGCACACAAAAAGCTCAAGTTATCTTGCAAAAGTAAAATGTATGTAAATTTTAGCTCCTGAAAAAGCCAGACCTATGTTCCTACTCCATAGGCAAGATACAAAGATGTGTGATGGTCAGAAGAACAGAGAAAATATCTCTATTTTTCCTTAATGAGGAATTTAAAAAATAGGAAACTTTTTATGTAGGGCCATTAAAAGATATTTCCATGGACGCATGTTTTACAAAAAATTACACTTGCTTATTTTCAAAATCCTAAGATTGACTTTTTGCAGTTCAGCTAATTTGAATATTCTCTTATGGATATTTTTCTTAATCCCCATTCCAAAGAAAAAATGAAAAAACTATCGTGTTTAAAATATATAACACTTAATGGTGACAAAAAATTCAGTTTGAAAATAGCTGCCAATTTTTTTAAGAATTTGCTTTTGTTGAATTGCAATTTTGCCCTCAGATTCCCAGCTTAATAGTACAGACAATGAAAATTCAGAAGTTTGTCTTTGTGTTGCTTTTCTGGAGGTAGAGTAAATGAAAAGATTATCTAGAAATTATGTCTAGAAATATTCATGAATTCATCCAAGAAATATTTATTGTATTTCTGCCATGTGGTATATACTATTATAGGTGCTAAGGGCATAGCAGGGAACAAAACAGACAGAAATGAGGGAAATCCCTGAGGTGTAATTTATGTTCTACTGGAGAGAATCAGAAAATGAAGGTTAAATAAATAAATTGTTTGTTTGTGTGTGTGTGTGTTGTACATTATGTTAAATGGTGATGAGTTGATAGGTACTAAGGAGAAACTTCAAACACAGAAAAGAATAAGACTTTCCCTTACTCTGTTTTATATGAGGTTATGAAAATCATTTATGTCATATGAAGATGCAGGTACAAATAAAGTTTGGTAAAAAAAATAATAAGAGAAAGAAATTGCCAATTTGTTCTCATCTATTTGCTTTAGTCACTTGAAGTCTGGGCTTTGAATTTAAACTATGGAAAGCACAAAGAGTAGTTATTAATGAGCCTTTTCAAAGGTTGCTGATTACTCGAACTGAATTGGAGATTCAATAACATCTTTGAAGCTTAACTTCAGTGGCATTAAGCCAAGTTTGATTGGGTCCTGAGAGTTGTGCAGCCAGAAGAGGCATCCTCTTAAACCCATCAGCAGTGAGCTTTCTCCTCCATGTCATAGTGTTAAGGCAAAGTAATAACAGAAGGAGAGGATCCATTAGAGGATAAAAATTAAGTCAGGACAAATATCTCTCACAATCACAGTAAAACAATAATTTAGCTAAAACATCATCATAGATGCCCATTAGTAGTGAGACACTCTAACGGGCTTTCTAACCATAAACAATTCAAATTAAACAGAATTGCCAAAGTTAAAACTTTGGCACTTTTTGACCTTAAAACAACCTTTTAAATCGCTCTCCTCAACTCGATATTTTACAAAAAAGATGAACATGATTAAATATAATGTCCCAGATTACACATGAACTAAGCCATGGCAGGGGGTGGGGTATGAGGAGAGACGGCAGGAGGGAAAGCTATTTCTTGCTTCAGTTTCATTTATTTATTGAATTAAATCAGGTATTTATAAAGTATCTATTACCTGCGATGACAGTTAATTTTAGGTGCCGACATGGCTAGGCTATGGTGCCCAGTTGTTTGGTCAAACAGTGGCTTCGATGTTGCTGTGAAGGTATTTTGGTAACGTGATCAGCATCTCTGATCAGGTGACTTCATAATGGAGCGCACCCTTAGTCCATCAGTTGAAGGCCTTAAGAGTAGAAACTGAGGTTTCCCGAAGAAGAAATTCTGCCTCAAGACTACACCATCAAGTCCTGTCTGGATTTTCAGCATTCCTTGCCCTACAGATTTCATACTTGCAGTTCCCACAATCATGTGAGCCAAGTCCTTTAAAATAACTTTCATAGCATATATGCATGGGAGTACATACACACATGTACACACACACACACTCACACACATATCCTCTTGGTTCTGTTCCTCTGAAAAAGCTTGACTGATGGGTCTACTAAGTCCTAACTCTGCTCTGAGGACACTTCTTGCAAAAAAGCTGAGACAAGGATGGAAGTCCTTTGCCCTCCTAGAGATTTCATTCTACCAAGAACATACAGACAGTTAAATAGGAAACAGGTAAAAAAGATTATTTCTGATATTGACATAACATAAGGTAATGTGATGGAGAATGATGGCAGACAACATCTTACACAGGGTAGCTGAAAGGTCCTCTTTGATGAGAAGACATTTGAAATGAGCTGTGAATGATAAGACGAATGTTGATAAGTAAGGATCTGAGGGCAAAGCACTCTAAGGGATTGTTAAGAGACACTGTGGCCTGTAACTTCTCAAAGTAAGGGTTAGAATGCTAATTTTTAAATTGCCCAGCCTAAAAATGAATGGACTATTGAACTATTTTATTGCCAGGCTTTCAAAAGAAAACAGCATTTTTTTTTTGCATGAGCAAGCACCAGGAATCAAACCCGGGTCTTGGCATGGCAGGCGAGAACTCTGCCTGCTGAGCCACAGTGGCCTGCCCTAAAACAACATTTTTCTAGTTAGGCGACTTCGATTCAAAATGACACTTAAAAGAGTAACAACAACAACAACAAAAAGGTCAAATGCCATAAATTTAAAATTCAACTGTCCTTAAGTAATCCTTAATTCAAATATAATATTTCTGGACCATATTTATTATGATAGACATAATATGCATTCAAATATTGCATCAAGAATTCCTAGTAAGGAAACACAAAGAATATTGGAGGAAAAATCCTTAAAGGTTAGCAGATCTGGAGTCTTTGGTATCCAGACATGATTTATGTTACAAAAAAATCAGCAAGCCTGGGCCACAATACAGAAGTTGGAGTCTGATGGACTAGGAGCATTGTAACTTTCCACAATAAATCACGATTACCAAAACACCAATGATAAATTGCTTGACTCTTGGACTATTTAATAGCTTTTGCGATTTGTTGATTTGTTGGTGTTTTGTTTCTTGCCCCTAGAAATTGGTGTTCATTAGTTTTACCCCAATGCATTAATTTTTATTGTGAACCCTGGGAAATGGCAGTTATGAAATATCAAAAGAAATTACTAACATAAATTAAACAAGACTGGAGCAATGAAAAAAATTTTCTTCCATGAATCTATCTTACATTTTAAAAGAGAAAAAAAGCTTCAAGATAGCTTTAAAATCAGACATATTTAAAAATTGAAAGAAGAACTTATTTAAATAAGGAAAAGAGCATTGCTGGTTTTCCATTTTCAATCAGAAAGTCTCCAAAAGAACTATTGAAGTGTCAAAGAAATGTAACCAAAAAATACAGGTAAAAATATTTTATTAGAGTTATCAGTAAAGCCAATCAGTGATTTTTTTGCACAGACATAAAATTTTAATGTTTTACATTTGCAGAATTACAGAATAACATTTCTTAATTTCCTTTTTTTTTTTTTGGTATCAACATGAGTCTGCATCAATTTCCTCAATTTCTGAAATGATGAGAAATGAGGCACTGAGACTGTAGAGGGTGAAAATCAAATGAGGAAATAGCAATAGAAGGATTAAGTCTAAAAAATATGTGTCCTAATATTTTTCTTCATAATTATTTAATCGACGTATTCCTGTTTGCATTGTTAAAACATATTGGTCGACCTTATTTCAGCATTTCCTTGACATAGCTGCATCTGAATATAAATCTATATTCTGATAGGATTTCCAGCTCTTCAAACAATTGAACTCAATCTATAATCAATGTTACATCCATACCTTGTGCAAATCAAACCTCCATTTACCCTGAGTGGGATTGCATTCATTGTATGACCCTGAACACCATCACTCTAAATTCCCTTTGGTTTTGTCCCAACTGACTTCGGTGAGAGCTACAGGCAGGAGAAAGGTTTGCAATGAACTCGGAATTGGCATCTGTACGCTGCTGAAATTTAATGTAAAAACTGTTTCAGGCAATTCTAGTCCTGAGCAGAACTATGAAAGTACAAGTGTTTCTCTTCATCACTTTCTTCTCTGTGTCTCCCCTTTCGCTTTGTTTGGTTGAGTTGGTGAGTTGATTTGTTGGTGGGTTTAAATCAAAATATCACTGACACCATCTAGAAAAAAAATACTTGCAAACTCTATTGCACATTAGGGCATGGAATTTATGTCATGGATTCATATACAAGAATACTGTCCATCCCTCAGGTTTGCTTCTGAATTTTAACGATGCTACTTAAGATGGCAAGAGCCAAAGATACATGCAGCCCCAAAGTGTGGGTGGATTTTTACTTAATTCTATTCTCCAAGGAAATCTTTTTCTACCCTAGACTTACCTCACACATTTAATTTTGAGTTAAAGTTTTTAACTTATGAATTAAGCACAAAATGTGAATTATGCACCGTGGAAACAACTTGTCAAAACTGAAGGTTTCCTTCTATGATGTGAGATAACTGCTCACTCCACCCTCCACTGTTTCCAAACATATAACCCTACTTACTGTCACCTGAAGACCCCACGTACTCCTTTCCAAATGTATCTATTTAATTTTTTCAACTGATAATACAGCAATTTGTAATAGTAATCATCCTTCCGCCTCTCCTCTCCTTTGGTCAGTTCCCTAGCACCACCACCATTACCACTAACCAAGACACCACTGTAACAGATCTTTGTGGGTCCTCCAGAAGCTCAAAGGTAGATACAATTATCTATCCCTCCCAAACCACCATCTTTTTTATTTTTAAATATTTTTATTGATAAACAACATGCAAACACAAACATTCTTGACATACAAACATTCCATACATGGTGTATAATCAGTGGCTCACAGTATCATCACATAGTTGTATATTCATCACCATGATCATTTTTAGAACATTTGCATCACTCCAGAAAAAGAAATGAAAAGAAAAAACTCATACATACCATAACCCTTACCCCTCCCTCTCATTGACCACTAGTATTTCCATCTACCCAATACGTATATTTTTAAACTTTTTTATTGTGTAATATATTGTATATACAAAGCAAAGAAATAAAAAAGCAATTGTTTCCAGAGGACCCTTCAACACTTAGTTACAGGATAGGTCCCAGAGTTTGTCATGGGCTACCATACAATCCTCTCAGATTTTTTCTTCTAGCTGCTCCAGAATATAGGAGGTTAGAAGGCATAAATATTTTTTTTTATCATCACAATCGACTATTCTTTCTTTTTTTGTGGAAATTAACATATATACAAAAAAGCAATAAATTTCAAAGCACAGCACCACAGTTAGTTGTAGAACATATTTCAGAGTTTGACATGGGTTACAATTCCACGATTTTAGATTTTTACTTCTAGCTGCTCTAAGATACTGGAGACTAAAAAAAGATATCAATGTAATAATTCAGCATTCATATTCATTTGTTAAATCTTATCTTCTCTGTATAAGTCCACCATCAGCTTTGCTCTTTCCATCCCTCTCTTTGGGGTGTTTAGGCTATGGCCATTCTAACTTTTTCATGTTGGAAGGGTCATCAATAATTTGGAGTACAGAGATGGAACTATCTGATGTTCTGGAGAGGCTGGGCTCTCTAGATTTCGGAACTTACCTGGTCCAACCACCCACCTTTTATTTTGCACAACTGCTAGCATACTCTATCAAGTGTTCTGTATTTACTGTGTTTTGTTTTGTTTCTGCGGGATCATTTAATATCCAAACACAAAGAGTGTACTCATTTTTATTGTTACTGTTAGAGCTCAGAGCGGTCCCTCCTTGAAGAATGTCTCTTGTCCCAACAAGAACCAAATGAAAACACCTTAGCTGAGTTTTCTTACTTTCTCAAGGTCCTTCTTACTGTTCCTAGATGTATGCTTAGGACATTTTGCTCCCTGTCATTTGTAAAAGTTCTAGCTCAACTTTTATCATCTTCCCCATGATTCAAAGAGTTGCCTTGAACCTTGTCCATTCTGTTCTTACCTTTGATGATTACCTAAGTATCCAGCCCTTGAGTCTTCTGTTTTATTCCTGGATTTGACCTTCATTAACTAAACATACTCATTTGAATTACATGCCTTCTTAGCAATCACTGCATTTGTGTCCCTTTTCTGGCCCAGAATTTTTTCCTGTCTTCCTAAACTCCTAGCTTGGAATACCAACTACCTTTCAGCATTTCTTATCTCACTTTTTTAACCAACTCCTTTCAATAATTCCAGGCAGCACTGAGATACATGTATCTTCATTAGCTAAGGATCAGCAGGCTTCTTTTCCTTCCTTAAAAAAAAAAAAATCACTGTGGGCTTTAAGGAAGTCTCTTCTTTCACATACTTAAGTTTTGGGTTTGAACCATTCCCAGAGCAAAGTTTCTCACCTCAACTGTGAAAAAGTTGCTCAGAGACTAACTTCCCTATGACTATCCTTATTCACCTATTGTTTCTTTTGCATGTATTTTTTTTATTTTTATATTTACATAATCCTTCCAAAAGCTTTCAGCCCCTCTTAAATATTTTCTGAGATTCTCTGACACAGAAAGGGTGCCAAAGAAGCAGTCATTTGTTTCAGGACCCTGAGTCTACATCTTTCTTAAAGAAGTCTACTTCTCTGCTCTAAATTCTAAAGAAAAAATGGTGGTTTTCATCCTTCTGTCTTTCTTAACATTGTAATATTACTTGTTAATTAACTTACAGCTCTGCCTAGCCTTGAGGCAGCCTCAGGATGTATTTTGTTTAAAAGTTATAGTAAAACTTCAAAAGAACAGAAATCAGAAATCATGGTAACCTCTTCACTCCTTTATCTCAGACAATTCCATCCTATCAGTCACTTGAGAGACCGATAATCATCTCCAATGCCTCTCTTTCACCCCAACATCTTATCAGACTCCTCTTGAATGTTTTTAATCCTAATTCACTTTCCAGTCCCTTGAAGACTGACCTAGTGCAGATTCTCTCTTCCTCTAATATTTATCTTCTTTAATCTACCTTCCAGGTGGGCCTCTGAAAACACCAGCCTCTACTTTCCCCTGCACATTCTCAGTCTTCCTCTTGGTACACTCATTTATCTGGTCAGAATCCAGGCACGTGTCTGAGCTACATTTACCATGAAGCACAGTCATTGCATATTCAGGACCATACCTTTTTGTATGGCTCTTTCTTTTGTTTTCTCTTTTTATGGACAAGGAATGGCAAAGTGATTAGTCTTTCCCCACGTGGAAGGAGAATCAGTCATTCCAGTCATCTTGCTCTTCTCTTTGCCTCCATATATATTTCAGCTCACAAATTTCATCAATTTCTACCTTTCCATGAGGCCAACTGGAGAATAATGCACAGTTTACAGTCTAACCTTAGGGGTGGCAAAGAGGCTTCCTAGAATTCTAGCTTATATGTCACACTTCAAGTCCATCTTACCAGAGTTCTTTCTATTAGGGAGTCAAGGGCAAAAACTCAACCAATAATAAAATATGGTCTTGCTTTGCTTTGCATTTGACTATGACCAGCACCTCTCCCTTCACAACCTCATGGAGAGGCAGGGCTGTGGTCTTGTTTAGACTCAGATTCCAGACTATCAGACTATAAGGCCCACCACCACTTCTAACATTCTTTGCAATAATAAAAGGCATTATCCCAAAGTTCATACCAAAATGCCAGATCTTTCAAAGCCGTTTGATGTCCTAACTGCATAAACTTAAATCTATAGAACACCATTCATGGCCTTCCAATACCTAGGACTAAATCTACCTGTACAGTTCCTTTATTCACTGACTCCCAACCAATGATTCCCCCAGCCATGAACTTCCTAAATGGTTCCTTTTCATACCTTTATGTGTGGCATATATTGCTTCCTCTCTCGGGTCGCTTTCCCTGAACCCTTGACCTCTGTCTGCCACACTCATTTCCTTAATATACGAACACCTACCTTCCATGTGGCAGCCTCTGAGCCAGTTGCTGGGAGAATAAGGAGAATAGGAGATTTAAAGTCCCACCACTCCTAAAAATCTAATTTATCACCTTTCTTTTTGCTCTGTCCTATAGTATTTATCGTGTCTTGAACTATAGAAATATGTATACAGTTCCGATCTCACTCATGTAATGCTAAGCCAATGCTTGTATGTATTCACCCCTATAATCTCCCAGTACCTTGAAAAGAAGCATTTTTCTAGATAATTTTTATAAAATTAGTTAATTATTCTGTTGTCCTATTAGAAAGCCAAGTTCGAGGTCCGGGATTGAAGGCAAATTTGTAATATTAACAAACATTTGTACTCCATTATTTTGTTTTAAGCACAATTTGTTCTAAACACCTGGCATGCATTAACCCACTATTTTCCTCACAGCAGCCCCTTGAGGTATGTATGTATTATTATTATTATTCAATTTTTACAGATGATGAAAGTAAGACATATAGATGTTAAATTTCTTGCCCAAGGTCACATAGATGGTGAGTGGAAAAACCAGATCACCAGTCCTTTAATCATTACACTTACTTCCTCTTTGGATGCTTATATTGGATATGGTCAGGAACATTTTATAACACAGGATGCTTTCTGGAAGGCTTCAGCCTGAGTTGTTTCCTTGCAATTTCTTAGAAAGGTGGATTTCCAAGAGCCTACCAGACAAACAAGCCCCCTTAATACAAAAGAGAGCATCTCTTTCAATAGAACAGACAAGCAAGAAAAAGATGAGTATGGCAAAATTTCTGAGCAAGAGTATAATGTCCTTTAATGCAATTAAAAAACTTGAGGTTTTGACCTATAAATGAGTTACTCTGGATAGGTCATTCCAGGACCCTCACTCTTCTTATCAGAAAATGAGAATAATAATCTCTGTTCTGTGGGTTCATTGGGAAAATCAAATGGTACACAAAACAAGAAAACATTTGCTGTTAATTGTTCACTGTATAAAAGAGCTATGATTGTTTCACAGTCTTACTCCTAGACTGCTGGCTGGTAGGAAGGATATATAGGAAATTTGTTGAGAAGTCACAGTGAAAACCCTATAATGTTGGAGGTTTAGTGCAAGGCTTGAAGTAACTTCTCCAGTCTGTAGGGACTCAGTTTTTGTTATGCTGAGATAGCAGAGGAGAAGGTGAATGGGTCCTGTTTTAACTCCAAATATTCTGAGCAGATAGACTTATCCTCTTCATTTTCAGTACAGATTGAAATTTGTTCCAGCACATACAATGATTTACATATAAGTTTAAAATTCAACTCAATGCCTTGTTCTTTTTATAACTCACAAGACTTGGGAATCATAGACCAGAGCTGACAATATTCAATATTATGAGTGAAGTTCTTCATAAGGGACTCAGCAATCTGCTTAGCAAAGCTTCCCAGCTCCTTATATTGAACCTGAATCCCTCTAGCTACAGGCCCTGTCCTCTGGCTTGCTTTAGGAGGGAACAGCTGGTCTGAAATCTCCATATAACATCCATTCATAGATGTATTAAATTGTCATGCATATTAGCTGAGTTACGTATTCCGAAAGTCGCAGGCTGTTAGCATTACCAGCAGTCATTTTTCAGTTCTGTGCAAAATATACCCCTGGGAGCTCTTAGCAGATGTTTGGTAAAATTATTGAAAGAAACAAGAAAAAAGGCTTTCTCCTGTTTTGAATCCACTGTGAGTTTATTGTTCAAAACAGCCACAAGGTATCTGAACGTCTCTAAAAATCAGGAAAGACACACTTTTTCTGTGACAATCCCAGTCCAAGTGAAATGACACACCAGAAGGTAAACCACAAACAGTTATGCCGTTGTATACAGGACATGCTCCTATCACAAGAGTTATTCCTTATACAGGTTAAAATACTGTTTTTAAAACTAACAATTTTATATATTGTTGCCTCTAAGGGAACAAATAAGATCAGATTTTATGTAACAATTCAGATCAGGGAACAGAGAAGAAAGGAAGCAAGGAAGGAAGGGAGGGAGGGAGGGAGGAAAAGAGAGAGGGAAGGAAGGAGGAAGGCAAAGAAAAAAGATCTTCACCCAATTTTCTAGAAAACATATGGCAATTTTACAGCATTTTATTTGATTCACTTATTTTCTTATAATGCTTTGTAATGCCCGTGCTATAAGAAAACTTGGAAAGCATGAGTTAAAATGAAAGGGATATATAGAACCAGCTGAAAACAATTTTCTGGCAGAAATATTAAACATCACAACCTTGCATTGCATTCATCACTGAATGGAATTTTATTCATAATAACTGATTCTTCCTTTTCAAATTGAATAAACACAGAAACCATGCACTGGCTTTTGTTGTAGACTTTCTTTTTTCACCGAAGTGATGCTCATATTCCTTTCTCATAATTATCCTCCAGGGTGTAAGTCAAAGTCGATGCCACAGCAGTTCAGAAAGGCTGTGGGCCACAAAATTCTGTTATTTTTCTTAGAGCTTAACATGCTTGCTGCTTTTGAGAAGAGAAAGGAGCTTCAAATTATGCATAGTCATGAATTAAGGTATATTAGCAAGCAATCATCAAGAAGTTATGAAAGGGACCAATTCCCAATTGCACTTGGCAATGACAAGATTGAACTTTCATATTCTATTCACAAGGCATACATGCTGAAGAAATCCAGGACTGTGACTCTGGGTGCAGAAGAGAGAATGGCAGGGTGCTTAGTGAAAACGAACCTAAGCTATGTTCATCATTGCATGGTATTATGTGCACATGGATGATTTTCTTCCTTACCACGCAAAAGCACTGATGTTATCACAAAACATAAACCCTAGATCTTGTGCGGGAAATTTTCTAGCATTCCTTGAAAATTACAAATAATGTGTAGCCACTGTGAAAAAAATTGTAAGTCCAGAAGTCATAAAGGAAAAATAAAAACTACTGTTAACTCTAGCACCCATAGGAAACTGTTAACACTTTGGTGTCTTTTCTTCCCAGAACTTTTTGTACCTACAAAAGTTATTCCTTTTTTGTTTTGTTTTGTTTTACAAAACTGGAATTGTTGTCTAAATGCAAAAATTTTTCACTTAATAGCATATCATAAGCATGTTCCATGTCAATAAATGATATTCAAAAATTTGAATTGACACATATGATTCCATAGTTTAGGCTTGACATCATTTGTGTGACCATCTCTCTATTGATAGTGATTTGAATTGGTTCTAATTTTCCAACATTATAAATAAATATTCAGTAAGCATCCTTGTGCACAAATCTTTGCCTCATCACTGATGATTTCCTTAGGATAAATCCCTTAATATGACATTATTAAGCAATGTGAAATTACTAAATCAAAAGGGTAAATTGTCCCAGGTTATCAAATAGTCCTTCTGA
The DNA here is from genome assembly GCF_023851605.1 of Tamandua tetradactyla. Taxonomy (NCBI): domain Eukaryota; kingdom Metazoa; phylum Chordata; class Mammalia; order Pilosa; family Myrmecophagidae; genus Tamandua; species Tamandua tetradactyla. Next base: position 202,168,190 of record NC_135329.1, read on the forward strand.
AAGAATGGGCTGGTTTACAGTCCCATCAGCTGAATGAGAGAGTCCTTGTCTTGAACCCATAAAAATCACCTGCATTTATCTTTAACAATTTAAGAGTCAATCATGGTTAGTTATATAGCATTTCTTATAAATTATAATTGAACACTGTGATTCCCTTCCAGGGATGAAGCCAAATAGTTGTTACCTTGAATCTTCTCAGCATTTTCCTTAATCATCTCAGGGACGTATGAAAAGAGAAAAGGTGCACTTGAATACAGGATTTGAATTGTTTCCTCTCTTTGATAATCTTTTCATTCATAATACCAGTTTAATTCATGAAATTTCATCAAATACCAAGGAACTGAGATATTTACTTACAAGTGTTGACTACAATGAATTATCTAAAGGGTGTGAACACTATAAACAGATTCTTAGGCCATTAAGAAAAATGTGTATACATTTCAAAATACAAAGGAAGAACTAAATTGTTCATCTGAGAAGAGAAAGTACTGCAAATCCCCTTGACTAAGGATGGGGTGATCAATGTTGAGTTTCAAAAATCTAAAGTCAATATTGTAAATTCTGCACTTTGCTCTCTTATGTGTCCGGTTATCGTTAACAGTGACATTACGAGCAGCAATGATAAACTAATACTTATTAAGTACTCTACATAGAGCACTGTATTAGATCCTAGATTTAAAATTTTTAAAAAGCCATAGATGTTGCCTTACGATTACAGTAGGGTCCTAAATATAGAGTTTTTGTTTTGAAATATCATAATAACTGATAATTATAGGTATTTATGGATATTAACTTTTTTCCCCCACCTTTTACCCTTTGCCCAATCAACCTGCTGAGCCTTTGTTCAATGCTTCAAGAGAGGGTGGCAGCCAGACCAAAGGCAAGTATACTGAGCACTACCCACCCTCTTTCTATTTCCAAACCCTATGCCCTTAAAGGAGTGGAGAGACTTCTGATTTTAGCCAATCCGAGGGTCTGAGAAGTGAAATCTTCTACTAACGCCATCCCCCAAGACTTAAAAGTTTCTCCTGGACAAGGTGAGAAGAAAGAAGCAGATGGAGCCTCATCACAGAAGCCTACTGATCTCTGTGAGAGAAACTCAGATGGTTAAAAAAAAAAATAGCAGACAAACAAACAAAAATACAAAGCAAGGACTGAGTTCACAATTCCTACAGGAACATGTTGGTTAAACCACACAGCAACTTCAGCATATAGTTTTTTCCCCATTCTTAGCACTTCTCCAGCTGGATTATTTTGCAGCTTGACCCAAACTATTAATTTGGTAGCCAAGAGGGGAGGTGGAGTGAATCCAAAGGTAACGTTGTCTTACAAGATAGTAGCATATGAACTGTCTTCATCCAAGAGGGGAACCTCTAACAAGAACAAAAATGCCAATTCTATAGGACTAAAACTGGGTGGGGAAGGGTGCTGGGTCCCCAGGGTCTTAGGTGTTTTGCCCAGGTGTATCCATTCCTAGTCTCAGTGTTCATTCCTCCCTAATCAGGGCCCTGACTTTGACATAGCACATTTGTCAGGGTTGAGTATTCCACCTTCCCTAAAATTCTACTGCAGTATAATTAAGTCCTGCTCTTCATTATCAGATTTTTCTGCCCTCTTGCTGCAAAGATGAAAGTCTCATTAAATGAAGTCAAGGAGGTCCTCTGATTTCACTCTTCACCTTCAATTGGTGATTAGCCACTCATAGCTTTCTGCAATGCACCCACAACACCCAACAATGGCTATCTGATTCTATAGTCCTTATACATAGGACTCTCGTGTATCTCTCAAATGCTGAAAAATGGTACCAGCCCATGTATTTTCTTCCACTTACATCAGATCCCAATTCACCAACAGTGAAAACTGTAACACTTGCACAGCTGAAGTATGCCAGGGGATACCAGTACTCTATCTACCAACTATGACTGAGGTCTCTTTGCTAGGAGCCAGCAGGTGTTCAGCTGCCAAATCCCATTTTGAATCTGCTTCTTAGGACCACTCCCAGCATGTACTGCCTTAGGTCAGTGTCCTTGAAACAAAATTGTGTGCAGGAGGTTTGTTGGGGAGTGCATTGAGCACACTTGTGCAGAAGTGAATGAAGAAGGTTTGGGTAAAGGAAGGAGTGGAAGTGCAAGGTGGTGACAGTAGAGAACTAGGCAATCCTATAGGGAGATCTGAAAATGGGAGGGACCCTCAGAATTATCCCAACTGAAATTAATAACCTTGAGGAAGGCACCTCCTTTTAGCCACAGGCAAGTCCAGGGCAGAATGCAGCTGTAAACTGTCAGAAGACACCCTGCCCACTGGGCAAAGGATACCTCAGTCCTGAGAGGTGATCTGGGAACTGTACCCTTAAGCATTCATTCTACCTGATAAGGATCTTTTACCCACCCCCAAATGTACTTTCAATGAGTGAGAAAGGCATAGGAAACACTAAATTGACCAAGATTACTTTTTAATAATAGTGGTAACTTCAGTGATACAATTTTACCTCCTTACATATGGCAAAATACAAAACAACACTATGATGTTCTATTATTATTTATAGATGCCTATCCATTTAGCCAATAAAAGATTCCTAAATGCCTCCCATATCCAAGCTAACAGTAGCTCAAAATACAGAGTTGGATAACATACAAAGCCTGACCTCCCAGATGTGATAGTCAGATTGGTTTTGTAGGGATCCCCAACTATCTAGACAGAACAGCTGAACCATGGCAAACCAAGAGCTTATCTATGTGATAACTATGCCAGGTCACATTTTGGCATTGAAGCATGACGTGTGAGCCTCAGACTGCTGGAGTTCAAGTCTAAACTCCATCACCGATCACTGATAGTAAGTTATTAAACCTGTTAAGGGCAACTTCCACCCATATCAAATAGAGATTAGCATAGTAACTAAATCACAGGTTGCTATGAGGAATAAAATGAGAAAATTCATACAAAGTACTTAGCACAGTGCCTGGCACATAGTAATCACTAAATAAATATTAACCTCCATATATTTGGTCCCCCCTATAGATTTAAAATGCAGTTTGATTTTCAAAATGTAACATACAGTTTTTCGTTATCCAATGTAAATGAAATAAGGTACATTTGGTATGTATTTAAATTGGGGTGCAGTCATGGAAAAATATTTAGACAGGGTTAATTTTGATACCAGCAACTCTGTCATTGGTTACAAATTATTGAGAATTACAAATCAAATCCATGATTAGTAAGGTAGAACATTTGCTTGGATATTCACTAATCTAAATTTTATGCCTCTTGCCAAAGTTTTGCTAACCAGAATTTAGTAATCATGCATATGGAATGACTTCTCCAATACTTGTTTTTATCTCTAGAACAAGGGTAAACTGCTAGCCCATTCCATTATGACTGTACCTGCACAGGCTTTGCAGCTCTCTCCATCCAGAATTACATCTATCACAATATTTCCCCACCATGCTAGAAATTCAGCAGTTATATGAAAGAAAAAAAAACAGTCATATGAAGAGAATGAGACTTGCTTTTTCCTTGCTTATTATGGAAAAGAAAACCTCTCTGCCATAACCATCTGCAGCCCCTTTGCCACAAGGCACCACCCAGACTGGCTTCTTGCTTCTTTTGAAATCACTGGGTGTTTTAGTTTCCTAGGCTGCTTAAAGAAAATACCAGGAAATGGTTCCACTTGAACAATGGGAATTTATTAGCTTACAGTTCTGAGGCAGAGAAAATGTCCAAATCAAGGCATCACCAAGGCAATGCTTTCTTCCTGAAGACCAGGGGCCAACAATGTTTGGCAAATCCTGCAGATGACAAGGCAATGGTGGTGTCTGCTGGTCCCTCTCTTCTTTTTCGGGTTTCTTTGATTTCAGCCTCTTGCTTCCATGACTTCTCTCTCTTTGTCTTGCTTCCATTTATAAAGGGCTCTGGTAATAGGATTAACACCCCTCTTGACTGAATTTGGCCACACCTTAAGTAAACTAACCTCATCAAAACGTCCTATTTACAATGGGTCCACAGCTTTAAGAGTGAATTAGGTTTGAGAACATGTTTCTCTGTGATAAATACAGCTTCAAACCACCACATTGGGATAGGCTTAGCAGGAGAAAACAAAGCAAGAGTAAAGCATCCACATTTGCAGTTAACATGATAGTCCTTCTAACTGTAAGTCAGGGCGGGGGTGGAGTCGGGTGCACAGATCATGCGTGAAAGTTAGTCAGCCTTCAGGCTTCCTGGACAGTGACAGAAAGCATCCTCCACTGAGGGCAGCATGCAGTTTGCAGACGAAATAGCTCCCTGCAGCAGAGGCTTAGCACCTGACTGCTCTTTGAGCTGGCAGAGCCGTATTCTGGGCTGCAAAATCACAGGAAGTGCTGTTTATAAACCTGCAGAAGGGAGGAGGCTTCTTTCAAAGGAAAAGCCTTCAGAGGAATTCCAGCTGCCTGGCACATTATCTGATTCCCTTGTCTGTATCTTCCTGAGTACCTGCAGCAAGAAATGCAGAAATGACCTTTCCAAGGAGAAAAAAAAAATACTTAATGGGATGGGAGCAAGGTGGGAGTGGGGAAAGAAGTTCTTATGAGGCTAAGGAAGACAGTCAGATTTCTAGCAGTTTCATTTGGGGGGCTGGAGATACATTTCCTCCTAAATTGATGACTGTCTAGACTTCGTGTGAAAATTATCAGGTGAATATCTTTTAACACCATTTCCTTTGCAGTCCTTGGACATTCTACGGGTACTTCAGTGCTTCATAATACCTGCCAGAAAGACCTAAGAAACATTTATGCTGGGTTTTCTAAGAAGCTCAAGTTAAACGCTGACTGCAAATTTAGGTGGAACTCCATCAGAACTCTAATCCATAGGCATCAAATGCCTTGCTGATTTTGCGCAATTTATAAAATGCTGTACACCTCTTCAGTAGACAGAAAGTCTAATATTTCCCACAGGGGAAATTAGTTTTAATAGCAATGCTCAACTGTAAATCACTCTATGCTTGGTCACAAATTTAGTCTTTGGCTAAATCAGTTTCCAATTTTTCTGTTGTTTTGCCTTACAAAGCTTATGGTGCATCTGAATTATTGCCAAAAAGATCATGGTTTTAAATTAACCTATATTCTCCCACCACTGCCATCTACTGCCCCTCCCCACACACAATTTATCTGAAGCTAATATCAACAATTAGATTTTACTCCCAGAAGCCTGTTTGAGTAGAAAAGAGGCAGAAAGAAAGTGAGTGTGCTGGTTTAAACGGTTGTATATCCTAGAAAAGCCATGTTTTCTAATCCTGTTTCAATATTGCTGTGGAGGATACTTTGATTAAGTTGTTTCCATACAGATGTGACCCCCTCAAATGTGAGTGGGAACTTTTGAATAGGTGGTTGTCATGGAGACATGTCTCCACCCATTCAAGGTGGGGTTGCATACGAGCACTTGAAGAGAGGACCATTCTGGAAAGAACTGACAGAGCTCACACAATCAGAGACTTCTGGAGATGCAGAAGGAAAATGCCCCTCAGAAAGTCCTTTGAAACAAGAAGCGTGGAGAGAAAGCTAACAGCCACCAGCCATGTACCTTCCCAGGTGACTGAGGTGTTCCGGATGGTATCAGCCTTTCTTGAGTGAAGGTGTCTTAATGTGAACATTTTCATGGCCTTAGAACTGTAAACTTGCAACTTAATAAATTTCCTTTTTAAAAGCCGTTATGTTTCTGGTATATTGCATTCTGGCAGCTTTAGCAAACTAAAACAGTGAGGCAAAAAACAGAGAGTACAAAGAAGGTCAGTCCTGGCACTTCTTGTTTAAATGTTCACACATACCCCTCCACTTTTCTGAAGTATTAAAAATATTATCTTGGGACACTTTGGCAGGACTCCAAAGATTATCACTGCCCTATTTGAGAATCACACAGAGAATTTCAATTTCTATTTGAAGCCAGGTGTGAGCCTGAGCCCTAGGAATTGCCTTATTTGCTGTCTCACTATTGGATGACCTTCTAAGTGGAAGTAGTTGCAGATTTGAAAGAACCCAACACAATGCTGCAATGTTCTTCTCCCATTAGATCCCTCTCCAAGAGTTACTAGAAACCAGCCTGTCTTACCTACCTCAATCTCCTCTAGACAGCTTAATTCCAACCTACAATATTGCACATTCCAGACTTCTAAATTCCACTGATCCCCTAATCCCTATATCTCTTCCCCCACTCTCTTGGATTGATCAATTTTTATAATTCAGGATGAGGATTTATCTTGGGCCGCTGTGGGATACACGAAACTGTTCTAGTACTCAGTCAATTTGTGCTTCTTGAAGCTAGGATTGAGAGGACATATGAACCCAGATAGAATGTCATTGCCAAGCACCCTAAATGCTGAACTTGGGGTGCCAGATTTAACAAGTAAACCACACACACACACACACAAATGTGTTGTTTTATTTGAAATTCAAATTTAACTGGAAGTCCTGTGTATTATCTGGCAACCATAACTGAATTTGAACATGGTAGGGGGGAAGCCAAAGCTTAATTAATCAATAATATACCAGAAGAGCACCTCAACTTAAGTAGCAGAACATCCGGGACCCTTCTCAGAGTTTCAGAGAATAGAGCTTGCAACAAAAAGGGCAAAACAAGGTATGCATCTGCTCTTCCACTGCCCAATGCCTAAACCCAATATCCTTCATCAATCATGATGTCCTTTGGGCTTCAACACAGCTATTCTGGTATCTATTACAAAGCAATCACACAAAGCTTGTGGTATGAAACCTTTTATCTATTCTGTCCTAGAGAGGCCTAATAGGATAGAAATATGTGGAATTATACAGGTTTAGTTCCCAGACAAATCTCAACAAGTTTTCTTGCATTTCTAAGGGAAAAAATAAGAAACAGAATATAAGATCAAAACAAAAAAGAAAACTATCACTTTTTAAAAGCCATGGAATTCCAGCATTGTCAAGGATTAATTCTCAAGCAATGGTTCTTTATTTTTTTTTTTTGTATGCTGTATGGCGGGGGTCATATTTCATTCTTTTTCCATGTGAGTGTCTCATTATTGCAGCACCATTTGTTGAATTTTTGTTTGTTTGTATTTTCTCTCTTTTGCTTGGCTTTTTGTTTGTTTTGTTTTTTGGGAAGTGCATGGGCTGGGAATCGAACCCAGGGTCTCCCACATGGCAGGTGAGAATTCTACTACTGAACTACACTAGTACCCCCCAGGCAATCGTTCTTAAAGTATGGATTATCATCCGTATGTACCTCCTGATAATCCAAGTTCTTTCTTCGATTCTTGGGACTAAACTATGCATAATTTTTACATAAACCTAAAGGTTACATATTTACCACATACTAAATGAATGATTAAAAGTTACGAAAATGTTGTACTCATAAAATTAAATTCTTGTTTGAATAGAGCTTATGTATTACTCTAATTCAGGGCCCTACATTACCATATAACTCTGGCAAAGTTGCACAATTCAAATTGAGCACAACTTGTGGAATTCCCGTTTTCAGGAAGCACACATGGTTATCAGTGTGTGCTTGGTCATGGTTTCCAAACGTCTTCTAGTTATAAATTACTTTTGGCTTAGCTTCTTCATTTACATTGGACTTTGTTGTGGATTGTTTGGTTAACCCCAGAGTGTGCAGTGATATATATTTCTACCCACAGTATTTGAGGACTATAATTTTGCAATCACTAAGCTTTAAGGCATGTATACGTTATGATCCAACTACAAGTCATCTCTACCACTTTGCTTAGACAAACCACAAAAATTTGCTTATCCAGTAACACACTCCCTCTCATTACTATTTTCTTTCCCTTCTATAGAGTGGGAATAAATAGAATAAGTAGGCTGTGGGGTTTTTTGCCATGCCAATCTGCTCTATGGTCAAATATAGCTCCAGAAATATTTTTCTAGAGCAATGATTCTTAAACTTGATCAGGTGGTATTAAATATTAATACATTTAATGATATCCTATGGCAACATTTTTTATATAAAGAAATATTGATTTTATGATACATGAAATTTCAAGCAAAAGCACATCATTAATGTTTTAAGTTATTAAATCAAGCATGATGAACTTTTTCCAATTCTTTTTCCATGAATATTCATCTTTTCTTCCTTTATTCGTTATTCTGCTTACTGACTCTTGGTTGCTAGCAATGATATAGTGGCTAAAACCAGATTATTAAAAAATGTATTGGAAAAAATCTTAAAATTGACAAAGTTTTTCATTTCATTTATTTTTCTTGCAAACTGAGAAAATACTTTCAGTACTCCTGTTAAGATTATGCAGTTTTGGTTTCTTTAGGGTTTCAAAACACATCACAAGCTATTAGTGGATTATGAAATCAATGTAGTGGGTCTTGAAAAGTACTTTTGAGAACAAAATAGAGAATATATCGCCTACATTTTGCCTCCCCAAAATTTTGCTTCAGTTGCATGAGCATGCGTGTGTGTGTGTGTGTGTCTTCTAAGCCACATGTAAAATATCCTTCTCTCCATGCAGGAGGGTCTTGGTTAGAAATTTTGGATCTCATGGTTCTAAACCAGTGCTTTTCAAACTTTGTTATGCATTAACTTACTTAGGAATCTTGTTAAAATGCAGTATCTGATTCAGTAGTTCTGAAATGTGGATCTTACATTCTGCATTTCAATAAAACTTCAAAGCAATGCTGATAGTGCTGGTTTGGGGAACACACTTTGAATAGTAACAGCCAAGAAGAGCCACACCCTGCGTACAGAGAAGACTAGTCTTGTACAGAAAGGGTGAATGGAACTCTGTATCCCTATGTGTCGTTGAGGATATCTCAGTGATATGATGACTCTCCAGCCACAGCATCTGTCTAAGGTAGTTCTTTCTTCTCTTCCTGTGCTACTTTAAAAGTATTGTATACTCCAGAAAAACCATGTCTTTTAATCTTAATTCAATATTGTGAGGTGGAAATCGTTTTTATTAGATTACTTCCATGGAGATGTGGTATGTCCTATTGAGATGTGACTCTACCCTTTCAAAGTGGGTCTTGATTAGTTTAGTGAAGTCCTTAATAATGGGAAAAGATTTTGCAGAAACCTTAGATGCAGATGCTTGTAGAACAGAGCTGACAGAGCCAACAAAAAGACCCAGATGTTTGGACATACAGAAAAAAAAAAAACCTCCCTGGGAAGCTATTTGAAACCATAAGCCAAAGGACTAGCAGATGCCAGCCACATGCCTTCTCAGCTGACAGAGGTGTTCCAGACCCATCGGCCTTTCTTAAGTCGAGGTATCTCTCTCTGGATGCCTTAGTTTGGACGTTTTTATAGCCTTAGAATTGTAAGCTTGCAAGTTAATTAATTCCTTTTATAAAAGCCAACCCATTTCTGATTAATTGCATTTTGGCAGCATTAACAAACTAAAACACATTTTACCTGTACCAGAGAAGTGGGGTACAGCAGTTTACAAATACCAAACATGTTGGCACAGCTTTTTAAATTGTTAAGAAAAAAATTCTAGAAGAGTTATGAGGGGCTCAATAGAGAAGGCTTAGAATTCTTCAAATAGACTATTGGTAGAAATATGGATACTTCTGATGAGGTTTTAGATAAAAATAATGGATGTATTAATGAAAACTGGAAGAAAGGTGATCATATTTTAAAATAGCAGAGAATTTGGCCAAATTGAGGATTACTGTTGGATAGAAGTTAGAATTTAAAGGCAATGACCTGGGATACTTAGCTGAGGAAATTTCCAAACTGAATGTGGAAAATACAGTCTGGCTTCTCCTTGCAGTTTATAGTAAAATGTGACAGGAAAGAGATGAGTTAAGAACTGAACTCTTGGTTGGGAAAATTCTGAACTTCCAGAAAGTGACACCCCATTGAATAGGGCCCCACGTGAGAATTTAACCAAATATGGAAGCAGTCAGCCATTACAGAACAAGTAAGGATTGGAGACAGAGTTATCCAGAAGGGATTTGTGGAAAGTTCTATTCTCTTATGGTTATAATCCCTCCATACTGCATAGAAAACCAAAACAAGAATATTGTGGGACCTGTATGAACGGAACCACTGCCAATCTGGACTAAAAGGGAGAGAAAGGGACAAATTGAAGAAAAAAAATTACCTCAGAGACAAAACCATGGAAGCTAAGGTCTGGAGCCAGAAAATCTCAGGTCAGGCGAATGGACCCACTTATACATGTGAAGATGGTGAGATTGCCCCAGAAGCAGAGGGTGGAATTTCTGCTTCATTGTTCAAGAAGAGTTTCAGTGCCCCAGGTCTTGGAAAGGGTGGAACACATTAACAGGGGTATGAGTGGAACATCCCATTGTTCTGAGGGGGTTGAGCATGTGCCCCAGAGAAAACAGAGAGCTCACATGCTGCCCTAATGTTTGGAGAGGGTAGAGCCGGGAAATAGGTGGTCTTTCCCCAATAATCCCCAGCATTGCAGCCCTCACCCCGAGTTTGAGGAGAGCAAAGGACCCACTGCATAGACTCTTGGAAAGAGTGAGACTGCCACTTTCTGAAGCACTGATTATAAATGACTCTTAGGCTTTGAAATCCAATGGAGTTTGCTCTGCAAGTTTTCGCAACAGTTTGGGTCTGGTGACCCTTGTTTACCTTTCAATTTCTCTCTAGGGCAATGGAAAAATGTATCCTGTAACTGTCACTCTTTGGTACATTGGAAGCAGATAACTTATTCTGGTTTCACAGGTGAACAGACAGAGGAGAATTTTGCCTTAGGACAGACCAGGCCTATAACTGACTTTAATGAGGTTTTGTAGTGTTTTGCTTTGTATTGTATTTGTATTGTTACTGAAATGGTTTAAGTCTTGTGATACGGTGATAGAATGAATATATTTTGCATATGGAAAAAAAAAACTTCTTTTGGGGTGCCAGAGTGTGAAATGTGCTAGTTTGAAAGTTTTGTGCACTCCAGAAAAGACATGTCCTTTAATGCTATTCAATATTGCAGGGTAGAAATCATTTTGATTAGATCATCTCCATGGAGATGTGGCACACCTAATTGTAGATGAGACCTTTTGTTTACATGGAGATGAGACTCTGCCCATTCTAGATGGGTCTTGATTAGTTTACCAGAGTCCTTCAAAAGGGGAAACATTTTGGAGAAACCTTAAATGCAGGCCCTTTGAGAAGAGAGCTAACAGAGCCAACGTGAGACCCAGATGTTTGGAGATGAGAAAGAAAACATCCCCTCGGAAGCTGTTTGAAACCAGAAGCCAAATGACCAGCAGATGCCAGCCACATGTCCTCCCAGCTGACAGATCTGTTCTGGACACATTGGTCTTTCCTGAGTCACAGTATCCTTCTCCTGATACCTTAGTTTGAACATTTTTTATGGCCTTAGAAGCGTAAACTTGTAACTTAATAAATTCCTTTTATAAAAGCCAACTCATTTCTGGCATATTCCATTCTGGCAGCATTTACAAACGAATACACCCAGGTATGGCTCTGTTCCTTGGTAAAAACAGAATTCAAATTACCACATTAATTATTGACCATATTCATAGTGTTTGACTCATGCCCTATTATTCTAAATATACTTGACATTCTAGAACTTTGAGTTGACATCATATTTTTGTCAATTATATTTCCATTATATTTCTTCCATCTTAGTGGTTTTGTCCTTCAAAGAATTTCCCAGCTAAACATCAGTGCCCTTGACGGGAAAAGATGGATTTGCCTTTAAATGGAAGAATTGTATGTTCCACTTTAGCTGCTCCCTCCAAAGTCTGGGTTCTTTATATAATGCTTTGGTGTTTCTAAAGCCAACCACAAATGCTTGGCTAAATCAGGGTCAAGTACAAAGATAGCCTGAATATGGTATGACTGTTATAGATATTATTCTAAAATAGCTAAAAACAATTTATAAATGCAGAATGGTATGTCGGGCATCCAAACTACATTTTCTCTTTTGATAATATAGTCTACTCAAGATTTCCAATTGCATTTCTAGACCCTGTTTATCTGTCATTGTTAGGGAATCAATACATAAAATAACTTTAAGGTAACTGAGGCTTCCCCTAGTATATGTGTTTCATTAAGTAATGTTAGATGTTTTGAAAGGATGTGACATTAAAATTTTGATCATTTCAGGTTAAATATTTCCAAACCATATCACTTCTTTGCTTTATTAAACAAGGAATTCTAAACTTAACCTACCCATTGCAAGAATATTAACACTACGAATATCAATTTTTATAAGAAAAAAGTATGGTTGATTTTTTTTCTGTCTTTGCTATTAGCTATTCTTTTGCTAAAGGATTTCCTTTTTTTTTTTTCAGCCTTTCTTTTTCATATCAGCACCTCCTTTCAAAATGTCTTAGTCTAAAGTGAGATGACCAAATTCTTAGAATTGATGAGAAAGAGTGCAAACCAGCAAAAAGCTAGGGATCGGAAAACCTGGTTTCTGGTCCTGATCAATTCTTAATCAACTTTATGAGCCTGGGTAGGTGCCTCTTCTCCATCTTCAGTTACTGAATCTAAACAGTATAAGAGGGAGATGATCTTGAAAGTCCCCTCCAGCCCTAGAATCCCCTCTCTCACCACATTTCCCTGTGAATGGCCATCATCCTGACCTCTGTTACCACATTCAGGATCTGTGGGCTCATACCTCTGTCTGGATAGTACTTCATCCCAGGAGATATGCTTCCCCCCAGGACACCCTATACCCTGTCTCATTGCTGCTCTCTTTATCTGGTCCTAAGAGAAACACCACCACCTCCTAAAAGCTTCCTTTGAGGCTCAAAGTCAGGATTGTATTGCCCTGCTGGGCACTCCTGTTGCATCCCTACCCTGTCACACACTGTATGTAATTGCCCATCTCTCTTTTACCTGATTGGGTGCAGCTGGAGGAAAGAGACTTGTCTCCATTGTCCCTAGCCCTTACACAGGTACTGGCATGCCAGGTGCAGTAGATAGGGAGAGAAACTTAATGAATCAGTCAGTACCTTCATTCATTCAGGGAGTCAATAAGCCAAAATATTCACCAAGGGGCTGCCTCAAAATATGATACTCCAAAAGAATTTGGTGCACCAGCTTTCCTTTTTTGCTCTGTTCTAATGGGACTATGGTTCCTGGTTTATTTTCTGGATAAATTTTCTATACCTGTAAAAGACCCTTCATTTTTCTCTTTCAAAAACATAGGAAGAGGTTTTAGGTGTTTCTCTCCTTTCATTTTCATCCCTGAGCTTTTGAAGATGGGGTGGGGGTGGAGGTGGGGATTCTGATTCATGGAGAATATGAATAGGCTCACCATGGTGGTTAAGGTTAAGCCTAACCTTGACACTGCCCTTACTCCCCCCCATCCATTCCCTGATCCTTCTCAGAGTAGAAAACCTTTCTCATCCTTTCCCCATTAGAAGTAAAAAGAGAGAAAAACACCTAAAAAACATCATTTGGGTTGGGGAATAAAGCCGTTCACTGCCCCTTCCCTCATTAGAAGTAAAAAAGAGAGAAATACCTAAAAATCTCCTCTGAGTTGGAGCTCTGCCAATCACTATGGGCATCAAGGCTGATCATTTTGGCATTTTATGATTATTTCTCTCATTTCACATTGATACCTAGTACAGATGTAGAAAAACCATTGTGAATTCATCTGCAAAGAAATGAGATGTATCCAGATAAATTTCATAGCATGACAGATAAATTACTCCTAAAGGTAAGTTTTATGTTTTATCATTTGGCCCAGATTATTTATTTTTCTGGGACTTGATAGATTGAACACTGTTTATTTCTCTTACCTTAAAGTGCTTAGAGGTAGCTAAATGTTAATTATGTGTTATTAAGGGACTCAATTCAATTTTAATTGAATTTTTATGACATATCATCTGAAATCTACCCTTCAATAACAGATGGGAGATTAGCAGATTTCTTCTTTGTCTACTAGAATGCTTTCTTTTCTTTTCTCTTGGATTCTTTAGAGTTCAGCAAATCTCAAATATTTTGTCTTAACCACTACATAGAAGCTCATTGTGTGTGTGTGTGTGTGTTTTGTCAAGGCTATATCAGTTTCACTTATTGATCTATAAATATATAGGAATGAGAGAGTTTGATTTTGTCAAATTCCCAGTAATTATAGTGTAGGGTTTGTCCTAAATGCCAAAAACAGCTTAAGAAAGATTTCTCAAAGACTCAGTGAATTCCAATTGGACACCATGGAGTTTTCAGTTTCACAACAAAAAGAGGTGGGTGAAAGAAAAATTGAATGCAAAGAATAAATGAGGTTACAAAAAAAGCTTTCCAAATTGTATGTTTAAGGCATATCGGAACAACAAACATTGGAAAGCCACAGCTTTGCAGTAATGTGCTTTTCAGAATAAAAGTCTAAGAACTGATTTGATTATTATTAGGATTTGTTATTGTTCTGTAAATGATTCTTCTACAAATATGGAGACAAGTAACTACCCTGCCAAAATTATTAACATGTTCTTCCATGCCAAAAGTTTCATTATCTAGATTTGAATACTAATTAATGAGCCCAGAATTGTTATCAACTTGATTTACATATCTGCCCTGGGGAACTATTTACCCCATTTTTCTGATATTCCATATGCATATCTGTCCTTTTGTCACATGGGAGAAATCAAGGTGAGAATTTGGGGCTTTTGCCAAATGCTTGAAATTCTTGAATTCAGACATTCTCAGCAAGATGAAGAAGGACATAAAAGGAAAGACATTGTCCAACCAGGAAAACACCTCCATCAGTCAAAAGAGTCAAAGAAGAGGCAATAAAACTCTCCTTATTTCAGAGCACTTGACTAGGCTGTGAAGAAGCTGGCACTCTGGACTCTTACAGAAAATTCCTTCACAAAGCAATTTCAGAGGACTTCACAAATCAGTTTTCATTGCAGTGTGCAACAGGGATGTTAGTTTGTCAGGAGAGTGAAACTACAATGACCTACCATCAAGGAAACTAAGCCAGCGCTTCTCAAAGCTTGTTCCAGGGACAGGTGTTGGTCTTCAAACAGTTTATCGCTCTTCCATACTAGCATAAGTATGGAAATGGAAAGAAGGTATGTTTCAGTTTGTTAAAGCTGCCAACATACAATATACCAGAAAAGGGTTGACTTCTACAATGGGGATTTATTAGCTAACAAACTTACAGTTCTAAGCCTGCGAAAATGTCCAAACTAAGGCATCAATAAGATGATACCTTTTTTCAAGAAAGGCCAATGGCACATGGGACAACTCTGTCACATGGGAAGGCACATGACTGGTGTCTGCTGGTCCTTTTCAGTTTTTTTGCTTTTAACTTCTGGCTTCAGTGTCTTCCTCACTTGTTTCCTCTGAGGACTCTTCTCTCACTATACTTCTAAGCTTTTCAGTCTTTTATCCAGTAAAAGGATCAAGACCCACATTGAATTGATTGGGGCATATCTCAATTGAAATAACCTAACCAAAAGGTCCCACCTACAATAAATCTGCACACATAGGAATGGATTAAAAGAATTTGGTCTTTTCAGAGGTACATAGCAGCTCCAAACTAGCGCAGGGTATTTAAAAATTTTACAGCAAAATTTTACTTGCCATGACACCCAAGTGCAGGGTCAGGAGAATTGTTTTTATATGTCTTTTCTTTCCTTTTTCTAACAATTTACTTTTATTATATCCTAAAAAAGTATCAGTCTTTGACATATTTGAAATTAAGAATAAAACTTAGTCCTTGACCATATATAGCTTGAAAAGCTCTGATGTAGGTACTCCTTGAGGCTCTTCTAGAGAGCAACTGTCAAGGGAGTCACTGGTCATGGAAGTCATGGTAAAAGAGTTTCTTGAGACACAAAAAAGAAGGTTGGTGTGCAGGAGCCCCAGTTATTTGGATTCTCCTTCCCAGAGTGAGTGACCCATTAGGGAGAAGGGACAAAGGCACCACTACCTACTAAACATCATGAAGAAAGTTGGAGATTTTTTCATTGCACCCACAGGTTAAAGAGAATGTAATATATCACTAGGAAATAGTTCTGGAATCCTGGAATCCCCCCATTCCCCCAAAATACATAGCAGGGTAAGACAATTTAAAAAAAAACAAAAGCTTTTCTAAACAGGTACCCAGCCCTCAGAGTTCCAGTTTGGAGGGAGTGACATGGGAAAAGATGTTTCATTTTTCAAGCTCATGAACCAGAGAAATTATCAATAGGACTAAAAATACAGTGGGTTGGGGACTTTTTTTTTTTCTCACCAAAAAGGTAGACGAACTTAGACCTTTGAAAGCATTTTTTCAGATAATCATCCTTAAACAGAGGACCTAGGGACTAATATAGAAGAATCACTACACAGGGATATTTTTCCAAAGTCCTATTCTCCTACTGATAGAGTGAAATAAAACTCACAAGATAGAATATGCATGAACTAGAAGCACCCAAACCAAGAAACCTAGGCTGGCCATATCAACCTGACTTGGGAAGCATAGCATCTGGAATTCCTGCTGAAAACCCAGTCATCTTAAATCTTAACCCATCAGTGACTACTATAAGCCATTGGAAGAGAAAACTAAGAGGAGGATGTCTATTTGGTCCAGTCGGACGTTTTCCCATGTAGAAAGACATGCCAAGTGACTTTAAGTCATCTTACATCCAGTTATATAAATTCTTAAAAACAATTAATGCTACCCAAAGGTGAACATTTTGATGCTTGAGATTCTCTATGCTACTCTGAAGCGTCAGACTTAAGAGTGACCTGCTCAGGACGCATTCGCCTTAGTTGCCTGGAGATATTAAAACTGAACATGAGAGTAAAACCACAGAAGTGAAAATATAGAAGTCCAATTGGAAATGATTGTCTATTTTTTAAAATAGAACATCAATAAATGAGGTATATTCCAGTGATTTTATCTGGAGGTGTATTAGGGGCTTCCATGAACCCTAAAGTTGCTAAAGTCTACAAGAGAAATGTATTGTATTCTACAGCTTGCCTCCAAGGTGAGCCTTTAAGGGATCTTATGAAACGTATCACCACCCTGAGCTTTACCACTCCTTTTTGTTCCTCATCAGTACCACTGAGTGGCACTCTACAGACTTGCCAGTGACATACATCACCCAGAATAATGTCTCAGAATTTACTCCCAATTTTTGGTATTTGAATGAAAGCCTAAACTGAGCACTGATTTGTGTTTGAGCATGAGTTGCAAAGAGTGGTATGTGGAGTTCCTACTCAGTTTGCCAGGAGAGAAAGGAAATAGTATTCTGTGTCTCTTGCTTGTCTTTGGTTATAGCTACAGCCAATACTAAATAGAAAGATTCCCATAATGAAATGAAGGCACACTGTCCAAAATGTCACAAAGGGTGTCGTTAGCTTCATAAACCTGGCACCTTCAGGAAGCCTGAAACAGAAAACGAGTGGAAAGCTACTCCCTATCAAGAGATAGAAAATAAAATCAGAGCCCCCACTAAACAATTCTCAATGACTTGTACCAAACAGAACACTGATGAGGCAAATGATCAAAAGATACCCTGTTTTAGGGATGGGTGTATACTATAAGCATCAGTAAAACTTCCAGTCTACAACAGGACAAATCTCCTTATTCAAGTTCAAATATCAGAGGGACACTGCAGTGCCACGACACTGACGGGAAAGAGGTCACCTTGATTAGATTACCCAACCATTTTTTCGACAAACACTGGGGATTCAAAGCATGTCAGACTCAAAAATAATCTGGTGATGTTAAAGCAGGCCACCACCCATCAATGAATAAAGGTATCGTTCAAACGTAGTCATAGTTCAACCTACATGATTAAATATTTGAATTGCTTTCTCATTCTAAAAGAAAAATAGTAATAGAAAAAAACTAAATACTGTAATATTTCAATTTTGCAAGGAGATGTGTTCTCCTTTAGCACTTATTCAACAGAAACAATATTTTTCTTCTTCTTGTACATCATTCCCATCTTAGAAAGTTGTCATAGGCAGCAATAGCAGCTTTAGAAACTTCTAAGGGAGGACTGCTGAAGTTTACTTTTAGAAAATAAAAGAAGGTATTCAGCAACAATTGTGAACTGCTCACCCTCCACCAGGAAGTCTTTCTGCTGGACTACGACAGGTAGTACCTGAAGAAGTCATGGCAGCTCCTCTGACTCCAACGGCCTCACGGTGAATAGCCACAGAATATGGACTGCTGCTTTCTCCCCTTTTTGCCATGTTTTATTCAATGGCAAAATCTCTAGCCACCAAAAAGAGGGAGAAATTAGATAAATATTGTACTTTCAACTAATGTCATTTCCTTCTAGATATAGGAGGCATAAATGTCAGAGAATGCATTTGATTCCAGAGAAGACCAAGAGGAAGGGAGGAGAAAAGAAAAAAGAAGAAGCAATGAAGGTGGAAGTTATACATATGAACTGAGTTTCATAAAGTTCTTCTATTTCTGAACTTGAACAAGTTCAATTAACCTCCCTGCTTGCATTGTACCACCCAGATTGGAGGAACTAATTCAAAACAGTACTAATCTAAGAACCACACCAAGATTAGGGCTTCTAAAATGCTTCACACAGTTTGAAAGGCAGATCTAGGTGCCAGCTGCTATTTCTGTCCATTCCTGCCATGTCTTAAATTGACCTCTACTCTTTGATACAACAGCATGTGAAACCAGCTAAAATCTCTATGCAATGCCAAACTGGTTGAAAGGGAAAGGAAAAAAAAAAGGAAACATGGCTAAGTGAAGCTCTAGTATGCCACAATTTCACAGTTGAACCAAAAGTAGTACAAATTTAAATTGTAGTGTGTAGAGAGCCTAAACTTTGAAGTCAATCCCCTGGAAAGTGAAAGGGGAGCTTGTTCACATTTCTAGTTAAACTTTAGGTAGGCCAAGATTAGGCAACAGAACTCCAGCTCTCACTGCAAGCACGTTTCCCAAGTTATCAGATCCCACTAACCATAATAACATTAATAACAATTATAATCACAGATAACTTTCAATGATTCCTACTCTTTAAGGTGCTAAATGCTTAACATGAATTACCTAAATTATGCCTCAAAATTGCACGATGAAAGAAAGTCTGTCCTTACTTCCATTTTACACATGAGGGAAAATAGGTGTAAAATGCATTGTTCAGGGTCATTTGGAGAGCAACCAGGGAAGCTAGTACCAAACTCATGCTGTGTGATCCCATGAACATAAACCATAATAAAATGTTCCATCTTGGGCAAAAATATTTGATTGGCAACCAGCAGAAGGCTATCAGCTTGTTGCAGATAATGTCCTTCACTCAACACTTACCTGACTCTCTAAGATCATTCACTTTCCAACATTCTATGACTGTCCCCAGTTGTAGCTTAAAGGTTTTTATAAGAATGTGCAAGTTGCAAATGAGTCTCTGGCCCTCTATATCTGTGCTATAAAATTCTCACTCAAGTCTATCACACACTCTGCAAGGTCGTGTTTTTTCTTTTTTATGTTTTTATGCTTTTAAGGGTTTCTCTAAATAATTTTATTATATCCCAGTCCCCCTCCCTCCAATTCCACTCCTCCCCCAAGTCTTATCTCCCCTGTCCGTCTCATCCTTGTTCTTGTCTTGCAGGCAAAGGAAGAAGGAAGTCTTCTCTCCCGAGGAGAACCGCAGCTTCCAGTGTAACTCTGACCACTGAGCTCCTCTCACTGCTGGCTGAGAAAGGGCAGTTGCTTGATTCCTCTCTGGAAGACACAGTTGCCTTGCCTCCTGCCATGTCCCCACACTGCTCAAGAGAGCGTTGACAATTTAGAAAAGTTCCTAGAGAAATACAGCCCTCTGCTTCAGCTTTTCTTTTGGCTTTCAGCTACTTTTCTTCTCCTCGCTGGAGCGTTGGTTTCATTTCCAAAAGGTCCTGGAGAAAACTATCTGTAGATAATTAGAAAGCTGAGAAAGGTTCCTATTTAAAAGAAAAAGAAATAAATCAAAACACAATAAAATGTCCATTTAAAGAGGAAAAGTCTATACACAGACTCAAATTTCTGTGGCTAAAGTCATCTTTCCCAATTATGACACCCTCCCTATTCAATAAAAGGTATTCTGAATTCCCTTCTTTTTCACACAGCTTTGCTCTGACTGCTACTTCACTGCATCCCTGAAGTTCCAATTCCTTATAAGGCATTGCTGAAAAATTATGAGTAGTATGTTTTATCAGAAGTTGCATCACTTCTCCTATTAAGGCATCTTCTTCTACATTAATTCTCCTTGTCTTTGCTTTAGTGTCTGCTCAAAGTTCAGAGAAATCATTAAGAGAAAGACCAGGAAGGACTAGGATTCAACCAGGCCAGGTCAGTGAGATCTGACGGAGCATTCTACCTACCTTAAGAGGTCCCAAATGGAGGAGTGAAGGTAGAAAGAAGGGTAAGAATAGAGAAAAAGAGATTCCTGGAAATCTAATTTGGGATGACTGGCCCAGTGAAAGATAATAGACAAGCCTGAAAGAACTGAGTTTGGGTCTCAAGTCCAAAGGCCAGGCTGAGCAGAGAGGGAGACCTCCAAAACCTGAATACACAGATTGAACATTGAGATTCAATGAGAAAGGGGGAAATCGCACACTTCAGAGTACTGCAAAGAGCATCTCAACAACAAGTCTGGAATAGTTGTGCCAGGACAGGGACCTGACCTGAAACACTCCACCTTAAGTGGACCCCTCAGGGCTGAGAGTAGGTGTCCTCTCTTGGTGGCAGGGCTGTGGACAACTGATCAAGGGCAGAAACTGGGACCTGGAGCATCCTCAAAAGGGCCACATGATTATCTCAGAGGCAGATAAGCTGGTAAATTACCTTACTTCTGCTTCATTTTTGTCTGGGAGAAGAATTTCACAAAATTACACATCTTTTTGAGCCATGCTTGGAAACAAATCCTGGAAATAAAATAAACTATTCTACCGAGTTCTTCAAGCAGACATCCATCAAATTTATGAGACCTAGAGAGTGTGAATTTTGAAACTAAAGAATAGTATTATCATTTGTATAAATAATAATATTGTGTTTATTGACTAGGACCAAAGAGTGAGTAATTCGCAAACATCAATTCCCTCTTTTTTGGAAACACAAAACTCATATTAGAAAAGGCAGGTCTTCATTTGAGACAGTCTTCCGGGAAAGACAGATTGAACATTTTGGTTCTGATCTGATTTTGCAGAAGGTGGTCCTGAAGACCCACTCTGAAATAAAACACACACACACACCCAGCCCAGGAGATTCTCAGACTCAGAGAGAGGCTCCTGAGCATTTTTACAGACATATCACTGTCACTTCTGCCAAGATCAGTGTTTTAGTTTATTAATGTTGCCAGAAATGCAATATACCATAAATGGGTTGGCTTTTATAAAGAGGGTTTATTAAGTTACATATTTACAGTTCTAAGGCCATAAAAATGTTCAAACTAAAGCATCCAGAGAAAGATACCTTGACTCGAGGAAGGCCAATTGTGTCACATGGGAAGGTACATGTCTGGCGTCTCCTGGTCCTTGTTCCTGTTTCCATTACTATTAGCTTCTGATGCCAGTGGTTTCCTCTCTAAGCATCTTCAGGCCTTCACTTAGCTCCTCCAGGATACAATTCTGGGTTCTGACTTGCGTACCATCTCATGGGAAGGCACATGGTGACATCCCTGTCTAGGCATCTGCTCTCTCTGCTGGCACGCCAAGCATCTCCAAATGTCTGCATCTCTGTGGGCTCTCAATTCTCTCCAAAATGTTTCCCCTTGTAAAGAACTCCTGGAAACTAGTCAAGACATACAGAGTCATAGCTCCATCTAATCAAAAGGTCACAGCCAAAAAAAATTAAAAAAAAAAAGTCACACCCACAGTTGAGTAGATTATATCTTCATGGAAATATATAATATTGACTCAAGATTAGAAGAACAGGGCTTTTCTGGGATACATAATAATTTCAAACTAGAATAATCAGCTAACCTTTATTAATCCAGTTCGAGAACACAACCTCATCCCTCATTAGTTAAATCTGAGTGATAAGGAGTGGCATGATAAACAGAGTAATGTCCTCCAAAGATGTCCACAGTCTAATCCCTAGTACGAGTGAATTTTTTTTGTTATATGGAAAAGGTAAATTAAAGTTTGCAGATGGAATTAAGTTGCTAATCAGCTGACTTGATTAGCTGATGGGCCCAGTGTAATCACAAGAAGCTTTTATAGTGACAGGAGGCAGACGAGGCATCAGAGAAGGAAATGTGATGACAGAAGCTCAGATGGGAATGATACAATGGGGGAAGGCCTCAACTCGCAATTGCTGGCTTTGCGACAGAAGGGGCCATGAGCCAAGAAAGGCAGACAGCCTCTAGAGAACTTAGGAAAGGAAATATATTCTTCCCTGTAGCTACCAGAAAGGAATACAGGCCTGCCCACACCTTGATTTTAGCCCATGGAGACCCACATGAGACATCTGACCTTCAGAGCTGTAAGATAATAAATTTGTGTTGTTTAAGCCACTACTTTAGTGCTAATTCTAAAAACAGCCATAGAAAACCAATACAAGCAATTTCCAAAAGATTCCAGAGGGTTCTGAGGCCTAGGCCGAGCACGCATGTGGAGGACGGCAGCAGTCTACTGCGCAAAGGGAGTCTTCCTCTGAAGGAGAAAGCTGGGTGTACGGGATGGCTAGACCACAGTGTAAGGGCTGAGTTTCTGTGGGCCCTAATGGTGAAAAATCTGAGTTTGAGAAGTCAGGCAAGACTAATTAACAAGCACTGCCAACATATAATTATCTAGAAATGATTACTTAGGCTCCTTCTTCTAGGGTGTGAATTATTTGAGGAATTCAACTCTTCTCCCTCCTCTTTTTTGTTCTGCATCTCTCAGACATTAGAAGGAGAAAAACAGACCCAGGTTTTCAATTAGACCCATACCTCTAAGAATACCAAGAAGCACAGGGTGCTGGATTGAAGGTGACGTCCTTTACTCACCCTTAAATTCAGTCATTGCTTTGGACAAAAAGTCTGGTGACCCAAATGCCCCAAAGCAAAGAGAAAACTCATAATTCCAAGCTCATACAGAAACATGGACATTAAATGCTAATTTTAACATCAAAGAGCACTATTTCTCAAGCCATGTATAAAGAACATCATTTCACAAGTTTATCATCACTTCACTTGCCAGTTGTATTGATGGAAGGAAACAGGGAGGTGGAGAGAGATTCCCAATCAGCTCTATCAGAACTCCTTCCTCTGTACATGATCCCTACCCTAAAAGATAAAGTTAGTGGCAAGACTTTTTTTCTAGGTGAACTCTGATCAATTCTCCCAAACAAAAATTTGGTAGAATTTTCTTTTCTCCCAAGAAAATACAGAGCAAAGACGGTAGACATGCATTGCAAAAGAAAGCTGAGAAAAGAGTTAAAAAATATATTCATAGGCAAGGAGGAATATGGGGCCACATAAGCTGCGTAATGCCCTTTCATGTCCCAAGGGCGTCTGGGGAAGCCACGTTAGCATGTTGCAATAGAATTGTGTCATCATTTCTCTGAATCTGAGTGGAGGGTTTTGTGCTGCATAAATTGTGGTCGCAGAAGCAAACTAACCTCACTTCTGTTCCATTTGTGGCTGGGAAAAGATTTGCACATAATTATGCATCTTTTTTGGCCAAGATTGGAAGCAAATCCTGGAAATAAAACCAACTATTCTATCAAGTTCTCTGTGAACATATCCATCAAAATGTTCAAGACCTCAAGAGTGTGAATTTGGATACTAAAGAACTGTGTTTCCCCTGAAATGATTCCCTGGGGTGTATAGGTCAACACAGGATAGAAGCCTTCACAACATGACAGGGAGCCCAGGAGACTGTATCTGGGTATAGCATCATGAACGAAGGACTGCTTCAGTCATCAAGTACACCTGCAACAACTGTTTTGGTATCCAGATATTGAGTCCACAAAGGCATAATTGGACAGTATGAACACACAACAAGGTTTGTATATCTGTATACATGTTGAATGTCCTACACATAGGCCACTATTTTATAGTGGCATCCAGCAGAGAGGGGAAAAACAAGATTCAACTATCGAAGCTGTCTATATTTAATATTTCTGTTGGTTTTCTGTCTGCCAGTTTGACAGATTGGCCCAATTGGAAAAACAACATTTATGATTGCTGAAACAACTCCTAGCTGCATTTGGCATCCTAATCACTGATTGACACAGAAATCCCTGTCTGCAAATCTAAGGCAGAAGAGGCCAGCCTTTGTATATCACTAAGACTTATCTGTTTGTCTTTATTTAAAAGTCCAAATTCTAATGTCGTTACTCAATTCAGTAGCATGGCAGTCCACAACATTTCACAAAAACAATGAAAACTCTATGCAAATCCTTGGGTTAACTGGATGTCATCAGTCCCATGCCACTATAATAAATGAATCTGTCTCCTGTATTTTTTTTTTTTGCTTTGCTTTATTTTTCTAGTTCAAGAAAAAATAAACATCTAAACTTTCATTCACTTCATTGAAAAAATTTGACTTTTAACAGTAATAGAGT
This sequence comes from Tamandua tetradactyla, assembly GCF_023851605.1. Classification (NCBI taxonomy): domain Eukaryota; kingdom Metazoa; phylum Chordata; class Mammalia; order Pilosa; family Myrmecophagidae; genus Tamandua; species Tamandua tetradactyla. The sequence goes on from NC_135329.1 coordinate 202,192,596, forward strand.
TCAAATTTTTGCATATTGCTCTGCAACAAATAAGTAAAATAGAATTGTGGTATTCTGTGCTTCGATTACCATTGGCTTTACGAAATGTGATGAAAAAATTAAAAAGCACCGAACCTGAAATTGGAAGTGCCAAGTTTAAAACTTCTTAGTGGCTGTGTGATATTTGACAACTCACTTAACCATCTGAGTCACTCAACTTCATAAAGTTTTTTGGAAGATCAAATACGATTCCATGTGAGGGAGCTGCTGGTAAAAGAAAGTACTATTTAAATGTAAGATTATGCTATAAAATAGTATAGATAGTACAGCTAGAAGTAGAAAAGAGAACAACCACAGTATGCAGGTAATATTCAAATCAAAGTTTAACAGTGAATAAATCTATAATTTCTTTTTTTTAAAAATGTTGAAAACACTATTCCCAGCATTCATCAGTGTTTTATGCTCTTATTGAGTGAAGAAACTGTAATATTTGGTTCCACATCTGATTAGGTCCTGAAAATGCAGCAGGATGTGAATGGAACTTTTGTTTCTATGCAAGAAATCCTGGCAGCCTGAACATCTTTTTTTCTCAGCACATCAACATTCCATACCACAAATTACTTGCATAGACTGCCTGCAGCATTAGGTACCTTACCCTTAACCCTTTGGCTACCAGGAATGAGACACAGTTGATAACGGAACACATTAAAAACAGAGATGGAATGACCCAAGGGACAGGCATGAGGAAAGCTGATAACATTCTGAGTGGGACGCTGAATCTGTTAAAAGAATAAAAGCATGAGCTTTGATGTCAGTTGTGATTCCAATCTTGGATCTACCATTTCCCTTTTCCCATCTATACATTGGTGTCGTGAGGTTTAATAGAATAATTTAAGGAGAGTTCTCCAATGCTCAGCAAAGAGAATGTGTCCAATAAATAATTACTATTATGCTTATACTAACTGTGAGTTAATGATTTAATGTCCACTTATACTTTCAATGCTGAAAAACTATTAGCTATGACTCAGTGAACATATGAAGAATAAAACACTGCCTTACTAATAGAATATTTTTATGTTTGTTTTCAAATAAATTTATTTTTTGCCATAGAATAGAGCTTCACTCTTCCCAACACCCACATATACACATTAGCTCAAATTGGAAAAAAATGATTCATCTTTCCTATGCCAACCTTACTTCCAGTATCTAATTAGACTTCAAACCATGTCAACCCAATATCCTAAATCACCCCTCTGAGCTGCCTATTCCTGCTCTTTTCCCTGCCTCTGCTCCATTTCCTTGATCTCTTAATTGGTGACCACACCTCCGGTCTCTTCCTCCATCATCTCACCCTCCATGCTGCCACTATTACTAAGTTAAAATGGTGAGATCACCCATGGGTGTCAGGGAACATAAACTTCCTACAGCTGTCATTAAGCAAAAAGTTCAAACTCCTTACTGTAAATATTTAGTTTACTTCACAAAATGATCCCAGGAGAACTTTCAGGCTCACATCCAGCTATTCCCTCTGCATCGCCATTTTGCACCTAAGTATATACAGCAGGATGTTAAAACAGAAAAAATTTCCATTGCAAAAGACACAGATGCCAAAGTGAGCATGTGAGCCATGGGAGTTAGTAGAGATCTTCAAAGGAAATAATCAACCCCAGCTTCTTGCACTCCCTTTCCCTTTTTGGGTAAATAAAAAGGGACCTGATCGTGGAAAGAGGGGACTTGGTAAAATATTTGTACAATATTTAGAGATAGTACTCTGGAGAGGGCTGTCACCAGGCCAAGGATTATTTCTACCTTTTGGAAAAGAAGTATAGGGATCGTACCTTTAAAATTGTCCCATCAAGGAAGAACTTCTTGCTGTAGCTTCTGGAAGTACAGGTGGCACATCACGTTCAGCTGTCAGATCCTTCAGAGATAAAACCTTATTTCCAGGTCACTCCCCACTCAGGGGGGCCTATATTCAATGAGCCACCTAGGGGTGTATAAGACTAAGCCATTTCAGCCTCCTGCACGTCAACACCGATGGGCCCTTTTGGCTTCTGAGTTTCTTGTGGAGTCAGTCAGTCTCAAGGCTTGGCTCTTTCCTCTGACCAAACCTGCATCATCCTTGTCCTTCAACAGGTATCCATGGGATGGACACCTCCTGAAAACATTCTACTCACTCCATCTCAGAGTCAAACCAGCAATGGTGTGTTCTAGTGATTTGCTATAGAATCTACTGCTTTTTAGGCTGCAAGTTCCTTGGGGATCAAAATGGGCTATATGTAAAAGCTGAGCACAGGGCCCAGGACTTTTCACTTAAAATAAGAATTCGAAACTAAGACCAGAGCATTAAATGCCAGATTTCAAATCAACATAAGGAAGATTGTTCTATGAAAGGGCTCTTGCTCTTTGTAAAAGAGATATTCACAACTTCTCTAGTTCCCATGAGAAGAGATATTTCTTAAATATCCCTGGCCTATTGTTCCAACCTCACTTTTCCCCATAGCCATGGAGGTACCTACCTGGTCACTGGGTAACCATGTGACTCAGTGATGCTTATTCATGTTTGTTTGCATGTAAAGAGAATTTTTTGGAATAACACTGGTGGTTTCTCTCCGCCCTCACTTTTCCTCACTGGAGGACAAATTGACTTAATAGCAGGTGAGTTTGGTGAAGGAACTGAGCCAGCATCATCCAATCCTTCCTCTTCCTCAGTAGATTTGGCATCTACCTGCCTAGCAAAAGCCACATTATCTTCTCTTCTATCCTGAAAGCTTTAGAGGGTCAGGCCTCCAAGGAGAGGCACCAGCAAGATAGGTAGGTACATCTGTTGACTTTAGAGGCACAGAATTAGCAAATTCTTTTGGCAAGCATGCCTGTATTGATTATCTATTGCTGAGGAATAAACTACCCAAAACTTAGCGCCTAAAACAGCACATATCTACTATCCCACAATTTCTATGGGTCAGGGGTCTTGACGTGGCTTAGCTGGGTGCTCAGCTTCAAGCCCTCTCATAAGGCTGCGGTCAAGGTGTCAGCCAGGGCTGGGAATTCACTTGGAAGTTAAACTGGGGGAAGATCTGTTTCCAGGCTCTTGAGGTTGTTGGCAAGATGAGTTCCTTACAGGATATTAGAATGAGGGCCACAGTTCTTCACTGGCTATCAGTCAGAGGCTGCCCTTCTTTTCTTGCCAATGGAATATCTTCATATGACAGTGTGCTTCTTCAAAATGGGTAAGGAAGAGGGTCAATAAAGAGAAGCTACTAGCCAGGTGGAAATTACAAACTTAAGTAACATAATCACAGAGTGGTATCTCATCATGTTTTCCATATTCTATTGGTTAGAAGCTGCACTGAAAGAGAGGGGATCATACAAGGGCATGAGTACCAAGAAGTGGGTATCATCCTGAGTCATGCCAGATGCTGCTGACCACAACACCGAAGCCCCATTGTCAAGCAGCTTTTTAAAAAAAAATCATAAAGGTGATATTTTTATCCCCATCAGCTGGACTCCAGTGCCTATTTCTCCATTGGTTCCAATCTCAGGAGGAGAAGAAAGATTCTATTTAGTGGGTCTACTCAAATCACCAATACTTTGAAATTATTCAAATCATGGCTGTACAAACTCTCAACAGAATGGGTGCAATAATTGAGCCCTAAGTTTTTTCCTTAGCTATGCATTTATTCCAGCATGAGGCAGAATCTTGCTAGGGATATTAACCTTAACATGCAGCCAATATGCAGTATACTTATCCTTAGAGAAACTCTATGTCCTCATCCAGGCCAGCGATCTTACATAACCACGTGTCAAGGCCAAATGTACACTTGTTGTGCCAGCTCTTAGGAGACATAGTACTAAAGACTCATGTGACTCTTAGAATGTCACTGGAGAAAGTGTGACGCCAGACTCCAAATCATGTCTCAGTCATGGTGAAGCCTTGAGAAGTGTGCCACATACTTATCCCCACAAAGGACCAGTCCATTGAAGCAAATTCAAAAGATTGACTGAATTGGACAAGTCCTCCTGTGCTCAGGAAGCATTCTCAAGTGCCATGCATAAGGTGGTGACATTTACACACTGGAAAAGGGCTCTGGAGCTAAATTGGAAGCAGCTAAGCATCACTTGGGACATTTGTATACCTGGCAACTACAAGATATTAAAGTTAATAGGCTCTAATCAACAAGAGATAATTACATGGAAAGTTAAAAAGTACAGAATCCCATCATGAAAATAGGGACAGTCTTCCAAGTATCATTAGGACCTACACAGAACCATATGCGTAATAGATGCTTTATAGACATGTGTCCAATTGCTTGATTGAGTGATTGCTGGTTTCTTTTGTTTGTTTTTATTGTTTGGGTTTTTTGTTTGTTGCGTTTTTGGCTCCTAATAACATTTTTTCAATTCTTGGTTTTTACCTATGCTACAATATATGTGTTTACCACATAAGAATACAAGATAGATAAAGTGTTACTCTATAAGTTTTGAAATCTTTAATCAAGAATATGTATCAAGACTACCATGATCAGAACAATATTCGATAGCTACAACAAAGGAGTGAAATTTATGTGTGGAAGTCTTGACAGGGTACGATGAGAGGTGGTGGGCATAATGTGTACAACTAGGGAAAGACTCAAGACTAACCTCTTGTAGTTTAGACTACACCAAGGCTTAGTAAATGCTAGATCATTCGATACATTTTGGAGATGATATAGGTCATCTCTCTGACAAATAGTGCTATCTTGAAACTACAAACAGAGGCCATGTTTCATTCACACCATTGTAAATCTAGAATTGGACTGTCCGTCTTCTAGAGCAGAGTTGCCCAATAGAAGTTTCTGGGATGATAGAATGTTCTACTCTGTACTGCCCAATACCATAGCCATTAGCTACATGTGGTTAATGAATAAATGAAATGTGGCTATCAAGGCCGAGGAGCTCAATTTTAATTCCATTTAAATAGTCACAAGGACAACTCTACTCAAAGTGTGGGCTGGGGTGCAGAAGCTTAAGCATCACTTGTGAGATTGTTAGAGATGCAGACCCCACCCCAGCTATCTCCAATCAGAGTGTGCATTTTAGCAAGATTCCCAGGTGATCTGCATGCACATCAAAAATTGGTAAGCGCTGTACCGAAGTATTTCTTGTAAAGCTTATTAGTTCCTGGATCTCCAAGGGAATAAACCTCAGCATTGATTTTTTTTAAATAAAGAAACTGGAGAATCCAATATTACTCATGGACCCTTCCTAGAAAGATATTAAGACTGAGGAATGACTCCAGAATAAAGTCTTCTGGGGTCCTCTAAAATATGATCTATATTCAACTTCACTCAACAGAGACTCTCTTTCTTTCTGATAGAACTGGCTTTACATCTAAGCTTCGAAAGTACATTTGGTAAAATGCTTTCACTGACCCTAAAGAAAGAGGCCTCTGCACTGCCCCTCTTGGCTGCACTAACTTCTGCACCTCTTAGCTGCACTAACTTCTGGCTGATGTTGAAAAGCATTTGCCAATTATTTCCACAATTAGACAAAAAGCTTCAGAAGCTTATACCCTAGAAAAGGGCATCGGAAATTTGTACCAGGGTAGAAATAACAATATCAGTTTTTTTTAATATTAAATGTGAAAAGGAAGGGGTGAGAAAGGGCACTTCTTTAGGAACTTAAAATGGAAGGGGAAGTAAATAGTAAAGGTGGAGGAAGAGAGAAGAAATTAAAGTCTATGTGCCATTTAGCATGCTAGGCAGACTATGTTTCTGGTCTGAGAAAGCCAGTGTGAACATTTGGTGTATGCACTGAAAAAGCCTGACATGCTTAGCTGCACTTCAGTACAGTTACCTGACATACTTAGGTGTGCTTCATTACAGTTATTCCTACCTTGGCCTGAACTGCCACTGGAGGGAACCCCAAAGTGCTCCTTCCATAGTGAATATATTTGCTTTTGTTTCTTTTTTTTATTTTCAAGCCTTGCATGCACTTACCCTTCTCCAATATTAGCTCCAGAGTGTTATCAAGGATTCACCTCCCCCTCACTCTTAGCCCAAGTGTTATTGATTGGATTGTGTTCCCCTGAAAAGACATGTTCAAGTAGTAAGCTCCCAGTCTCATCAGTGTGATCCTATTTGGGAATAGGGTCTTTGATGATATGATTAGTTAAGATGAGACCACATTGGATTAGGGTGTGCCTTTTAAGGAAAGGACACAGACAGAGAGAAGATGGCCATGTGGCAGAGGCAGGGATTGAGTCATGGTTGGCTAGAAAGCCACTGTCAGAACCCTCCAGCCTGTAAAGGAAGCATGACCTGCTGACATCTCTATTTCAGACTTCTAGACTCCAGAACTGTTAGACAATACATTTTTATTGTTTTAAATCAACCAGTTTATGATACTTTGTTACAGCAATGCTGGGAAACTCAAAAATCAAGTGCATCAGATGGGGTATTTATACCCTCAAAAATGTGGAATGTACTACTATATATATATGACCATATAGGAGGTTCAACCTACTGGCCTCGTGAGAGTGATTGCCTCAGAGACATGCATGTGAATTTATCAAAGTCAAACAGAAGCAGGGGTCTTGGAGACAGAGTCTCTAGCCCTATTCACTTGGACACAAAATTATGAAATATGGAGTTACGGTAAACATTTTGATACCACAAGGAGAGAAACTGCATGAGAATGAGTCCAAGTGGAAACTGAGACTCAAAACTGAAAGACAGAAAAAGGGTCTTGATGCCATCTTCTGAGGGTCTCACTCAAGCCACACATGAAGTCATCCTTATCCATGCTAAAGAAGCCTGACTTATGTGTGAGTCAATAAACTCCCCCTTTGCCTAAGGAGGTTTGGGTTCAATCTTGTTTCTTTTGGAACCAAATGAGTCCTAGCATGCAGAGGCTTATGAGAAGATGGCAGAGTAGAGAGCTCCAGGACTCAGCCTTCCCACCAAAACAACTAGTAAATAGGCAGGAACTGTCTGAAACAACTATTTTGAAACTCTGGAGACTGAAAGAACACTGTATGGTATCCAGGGAGGAAGAAGCTGATAAATTACAGTAGCAAATGCTAAATTTGCTCTCTCCATGTGGCAGCTAGTGGCATCCACCAGTGCCATCTCCCATTCTTGCAGTAGCTCACAGAGGGGTCCAGCCCCTGATTAGCACACTGATGACAGAAAGGAGCATAAAAACCCTATTCCCCAAGAACAGGGGTGAGCAAGCTGATCATTGATCGTGGATTAACAACCTTGGATTGCTGGGGGCCAGGTTCTGAGGGCAGCTATTGTTTCAACCTGCCCAGACAAAGGCCATGACAGCCACTGTTTCAACCCTTCCTGGACAGGGGTGGAGGCAGCAGGGTGGAGACTTAAAGAAACTGTGCTTCCTCGGGGCTCTGGGGAACGGTAAATTGCAGGGCAGGCAAGGAAAGTTCAGCTTTAGGGAGTGGCCAGAGAAGCTCTTAGCACCCTTCTTGATCCCCTCGCAGAGGCGCTTTAGAGTTAGTGTGTGCTCACTTCATGGGTCCCTGGCCCTGTTTTAGCTGAGTAAGACTGACTTACAAAATCCTCTTCAGTGTGTCCATCCTTCCAGAATTTGCCCTCCAGGAAAAAGCAGCTTGCAACAATAAAAGGAATATAAAAAACTATACTGGGCCAGCAATGGTGGCTCAGTGTCAGAGTTCTCACCTGCCATGCGGGAGACCTGGGTTTGTTTCCTGGTGCCTGCCCATGTGAAAAAAAAAAAAAAGCTATAGAGGTGGACAGTCTGGGGTCAAGTACTGACAACTTCAAATACCTAGGAGAGGAAGGCCTGTCTCCTGGGAAACTGAAGGGAAAACCAAACTCCTGTGAACAAGGAAACTCCAAAACGATTAAAAAACAGACACCCAGGGCAAGACTGAGGCCCCAGAAAGTCAGGGAAAACTCTGAACACTGCACTTACCTTGGGCAGACTTTCCTGATAGGAGATCTGAAGCCCAAGAAAATCTCTGTCTTATCAGCAACTGTTTATAAAATCAAGAAATAGACATCCCTGGGAATAAATCCCAGAGTTAACGTCTTAAAATTTTACAGTGTACAAAGTGCAATGAAAGAATACAGGGCAAACAAAGAAATAGGAAGTGATGGCCTTTCCAAAGGAAGAGGAAAACTATCCAGTAAACACCATAAAAGATGAGAATGTAGGCACACTAAACAAAGCCTTTTAAAAAAAATGATCTTCAAAACAGTCACGGAAATGAAGGAAAATACAAAGAACCAAAGGTTATTAAGAAAACAATGGATGAAGACTATGGGAGTCTTAGTAAAGAGACAGCAATTTTAAAAAGGAACCCAAGGGAACAACTGGAGTTGAAGCTCACAATAAACGAAATGAAAAATTTGCAGGAGGGTTTTAAGAGCATATTGGAGTTGGCAAAAGAAAAAAATCAGTGAACTCGAAGACAAGACACTTCAAATGAGTCAGGCTGAGAGGCAGAAAGAAGAATGAAATGTTAAAAGTGAAAATAGCCTGATACAGTTTTGAGATACTATCAAGTACACTTATATATGCATTGTGGAAGTCCCAAAAGGAGGGGAAAAAAAGAAAGGAGCAGAGGGAATAGTCAAAGAAATAGTGACAGAGAACTTCCCAAATTTATCAAAAGATGTGTACATACACATCCAAGAAGACTGTAGAATATTAAAGAGGATAAACACGAAAAAAATACACCCCCTCATAAACTGATCACACTAACAAATACAAAGGACAAACAGAGTTCCAAAAATGGCAAGAGAAAAGCAAGGTACTATGTACAAGGTAATTCCAATTAGATTGAGTACAAGTTTCTCATCAGAAACCATGTAACCAGGAATACAGTGGGTTGAAATACTTAAAGTACTGAAAGAAAACAATTGCCCGCAAAGAATTTTATATCCAGGAAGACTTTCTTTCAAAAATGAGGGAGAGATTAAGACATTCTCAGATAAATAAAAGCTGAGGGAAAACACTTGGAAGACTAGGGATAGAAAGAAACTTCCTCAACATATATGAAAAGCTGACAGCTAAATTCCTACTTCCTTTGCCTACTTAAAGGTGAAAGGCTGAAAGCTTTCCCTCTAAAATCTAGAGCAAGACAAGGATGCCCACTGTTATCATTGTTATTGAATATTGTACTGCAAGTTCTTCCCAGAGCAAGTAGGCAACAAAAAGAAATAAAACATATCCAAATTGGAAAGGAAAAAGTAAAATTTCTCTATTTGCAGATTATATGACCTTATATAAAGAAAATACTAAAAAGTCCACAAAAAGGCTCCTAAAGTTAATAAATGAATTCAGCAAATTGACAGGGTACAAGATCAACACCCCAAATTAGTAGTGTTTCTTTACACAAGGAATGAACAGCAAGAATAAAAAAAGCAAGAAAACAATTCCATTCACTATAGCAATTAAAAGAATCAAATATCTAGGAATAAATCTAACCAGGGCTGTAAAGAACTTGCACATAGAAAACCTGCACATTGCCGAAAGAAATCAAAGGATGCCTACATCAGTGAAGGACATTCTATGTTCATGGACTGCAAGACTAAATAAGAGATCAATCCTACCCAAATCCATTTCTAGATTCAACACAATCCCAATAAAAATTCCAACAACTTTCTTTGCAGAAATGGAAAAAACAATCATCAGATTTATGTGGCAGGGTAAGGGGCCCCAAAATAGCTAAAGTCATCTTGAAGAAAAAGAATGAATTTGGAGGACTTACTCTTACCAACCTCAAGATGTATCACAAAGCAACAGTGATCAAAACAGCATGGTACTGGCAAAATGACAGTCATATAGAACAATGGAATAAAATTAAGGACTCAGAAATCAATCCTCACATGCTTGGCCAACAGCGTTTTGACAAGGGATAAAGACAACTTGATTGGGAAAGAAAAGTCTCTTCAACAAATGGTTCTGGGAAAACTGGATCTCCATTTGCAGAAGCCAGCTGAAAATGGATGAATGGCCTAAATATAAAAGCCAGAATTATGAAATTTCTAGAAGAAAATATAGACAAGCATCTCTAGGATCTCATGTTAGGCAATGCTTTCTTAGACTTTAAACCCAAAGCACAAGCTGCAAAAGAAAAAATAGACAAATGGGACCTCATAAAAGTTTAAAACTTTTGTGCCTCAAAGGATTTTATTGTGAAATTAAAGTGGACAACGTACAAAACAGGAGAAGATATTTGGAAAACATATCTGAGAAGGGTTTAATACCCAGAATATTTAAAGAAATTCAACAACTTAACAACAAAAAGACAAGCAATCCAATTTAAAAATGGGCAAATGACTTGAATAAACATCTCTCCAAAGATTATATACAATAAGATAGTCAGAAAGCCCATGAGAAGATGTTCAAATCATTAGCCATCAAGGAAATGCATAAAAAACCACAATGAGATACAATCCACATCCCATAGAATGGCTGCAATTAAAATAAAAAAAGAACATAAAATAAGTGTTGGAGAGGATGTGGAAAAATAGGAATACTCACTTGTTGTTGACGAGAATGCAAAATGATGCAGCCACTATACAAGACAGTTTAGCAGTTTCTCAGAAAGCTAAGTATGAAACTCCCATAAGACCAGCAATCACCTACCAGGTATATATCCAAAAGAATCGAAAGCAGGGACTGAAACAGATATTTTCGCACTGATGTTCATAACAGCATTAGTCACAATTGCCAAAAGATGAAAGCAACACAAGTTGCTTGAAGTTGGATGAAGTGCCCATCAACTGATTATTGTCTAAATAAAATGTGGTATTTACATACAATGTAATATTATTTGGCCATAAAAAAGAATGAAGTCCTGATGCATGTGAGAAAATGGACAAACCTCGAAGATATCATGTTGAATGAGATTAGCCAAACACAAAAGGACAAATACATTGTATGATCTCACTGATATGAAACAATTAGAATAAATAAAACTCATAAGGGCAGGAGCTAGAATATAGGTTACCAGGAGATAGGGTGGGGATAGGGAATAGGGATAGGTAAGGCTTACAATATACGGGGTTTCAAATTGGAATGATGACTATGTTTTAGTAATGGATGTTGGCAATGGTAGCACAACATTGTGCATGTAATTAACAGCACTGAAATACATATCTGAATATGATTAAGAGCGGAATTGTTAGATTGTAAATATGGTAACAAAGTAAATTTTAAAAACACTTCATAGAAATACACTACACAAATAGTGAACCTTAGGTCAAACCACAGACTTTAGTTACCAGTGGAATTATAAAAATGTGCTATCACCAATTATGACAAATGTCCCACACAAATGCATGTTGTTGTTAATGGATGGTGTATGGGAATCCTGCATTTTATGCATGATTATTCTGTAAGCCCACAACTTTTCTAGTTAAGAAAAAAATATGTTTTAAATAAAACGAGTCCTAGAAGATAAATGTACCGTAGAAAGAATGTACTAAAAAAAGTTACCAGAAAACACAACCTAGTAAAGAACCAAATGGAAAATGCAAAGCTCAGAGTTGACGGCAAAAACTAATAATGCTCTTGTGGATACCAACCTTTCCCACCTCCTTTCTTCCCTACTACATATGGATTTTTGTAAACAAATGTATAACCCAAGAATAAACATAATAAAACAGCATTAAAAGATTAACTTGTAATCATAGAACTCTCAGCTATTACCCTTCACTTAAGGCAAGAATAACATTCACCACTTGGCAAAAAAAAAAAAAATCAAAAAATTTCCAAATGTAAAATTTAGCTGCTTACTATCTATATTTTACAGACACAATAAAATTAACTTTATTGTGCAAAGAGCGATATAGATTAGAATACATGTTGCCAGCTCTCTTATCCTATTCTAAAATCAACTTTTTAGGGAAAGCTGTGAGGATAGGAGATATAAAGGGAAAAAAAAAATAAGTTTCCTAAAATGTTGGAAACAAAAAGTTAACAATGCTGTATACAATTATTATGTTGCTATGTTAATATTTCTCATTTGTGTTTTATTAGTAAGACAATGTTTCATGCTAAGTTAGAGCTTTCTGCACATAAGATATTAGATGGTACAAAACACACAAGTAACAATAATAAATCAGTGTCAGGGTTTCTGACGGTGCCAGTGCATAATGTAATAGCAAACCCTGAGTGGCAATCTATCTTTTTTTTTTAGAGACAGAAGTCATGGGTTTATAAGTTTTAAGACTGGGAAGTGTAAGTCTGCTAACTTTGTTCCTCCTTTTGTAGATGGTTTTGGCTATTTGGAACTCCTTACTCTTCCACATAAATTTGATAACAGGTTTTTCCATTTCTGCAAAAAATGGTTGTTGGAATTTTGATTGGGATTGCCTTGAATCTGTAAATTGCTTTGAATTGAACTGGCATCTTAACACATTTAGTCTTGCAATCCATGAACACAAATGTCTTTCCATTTATTTAAGTCTTCTTTGATTTCTTTTAGCAATATTTTGTACTTTTTTGTGTTTATAAGTCATTTACATCCTTGGAGTTAGAGGATGTCAATGCTTTTTGGAGACCTTGTGCAAAAAATGCATCTGAACATAGATTCTTTTTTTTCTTTTTTTCATAAGCAGGCACTGGGAATCACACCAGGGTCTCCAGCATGCAGGGAGACCTCTGCCTGCTAAGCCACCGTGGCCTGCCCTTAAACGTGGATCCATTCTAATATGGATGTTTCTTTAGAGGACGCTAAGTGTTCTGTATCAAATCAGGAATGAGAGTTGCAGCCAGTGGTGATGGAAAAAAAAGATAGCTTATCCCTAACTACTGGCAAAGTCAATTAGGCATATCTTTGTCTCATGACAGCTATATAAAGAATTGGGGAATTGAGAATGTGGGCATTTGATACGGACGTGCAAACTAATTCTCTCCATTGGCTCACATAAACAAAATTTAGTAGAATATCCAGAAGATGTATTTTGGCTTCATTTCCCCAAACAATGTAAGGCAAAGCAATTTAATGCATGCAGTGGTTTTCTGGCTCAGATCCAAAAAAATACAAGCTCTTCCTCAAATAGAGTATTTAAGATGAGTTGAGGTGTCAATCCTGATTCACTGGATTATTCAATTTGAAACTAAAATCAAAATCACATTTGCATTATGCCCTTGATGACTTTAGCATTGCTGTCATGTAATAATAGTAATACAGTAATTGCTCAGTATGCAAATTCAGCACCAACATGAATTTTGGAACTGTAATTTAATTTGTGTGTGTTTAAACTTTTACAGTTCATTTATGCACCTGCCTCTTCTACTAGACTGTGAGCTCTGGGAGAGCAAGGGCTTTGTTTGTGTATGTTTTGCCAGGACCTCCTCCAGCCCCCTTACCTATATACATACACATATCTTTACACTGGGGACTCAACTTTGAATGAAGTAAATTTAGTAATGGTTTCTATGATGAAGTATATTAAGCATTTTGGTTAATATTTAAGATTAAGGAAGTCCCACAGATAAGATTAAGTAGGATTCTTCTGGCCAGCACTCATTATTATATTAGAAACACTTTTCTTAAGATTCTATTATGCACAAGACCTTTATTAATAATAGCCAGCATTTACTGACTGTTTACTATGAGTAAGATGAAAAGCTAAGCATGCTTAATCCACTATTTTTTCTCTCTTCACAGCTATTTTATACGGTAATAATATAACTATATGAAATTCACAAATAATTTATTAAGGCTTAGAGGACATAAGTATTCTCTCAAGGTTATACAATCTGGCACTTGGAGTCGTTACTCTTAATCACTGCACTGTACTTAACCCAGTAGGTTCTAGTTTTTTGATTGCCATAAGCAGTAGTAATCGGGGAATGCCAAGTGTGTGGGCTGGGAACAGGTAAATGGGCAGTTAACCGTACTATAAACTCTTTCTCCCTCTTTATTTCTTAGTTGCAGAAATGAGATCAACCACATAAAATCACTAATCTCAACTTTATGTATGGAAGTAGATCATATGAGATCTTAAATCAGGAAACCGCTTGGCTCCAGGAAACCGGCACAAACCAACACCATGACAAAGCAAAGTTGACTGCTCAAAGAACACAGGAGTGTGAAGGGCGAAATTGATCAGGCAACTGCTTTTAATTGGTGGATTTGAAAAGGTAGTTTAGTATGTGGATCCCAGCCTATGACATCAGTGACTTTTCTTACAAACCTTAAGAAATGTAAAAGTGACAGAGGGGGAAGAAAAAGAACATTTTCTATGAAATTGGAGACGCTTAGCTGGACAACTTGCTGTATGAACAGATAATAAGAAAAATGATTCCTCTAAACTAACACTAGGAATACAAATTTTTATATTAGGTTAAATCCTGTTTTTTTATGGAGGCTCATGACGAATCTAAATTGAATGACAGTTAGCAAATATGATGTGAGGTTAATTTGATACATACCAAGAAAGCTAAATTATTAAAATATTCTGAAACCCCAGTCTGTATGCCTTAGCCTCATATAGATCCATTAGTGGGGGGAGGATGAATATCTGAAACTAACCTCTTGCCAGAGGAGGCATAAAATTAAGGTCAGATTACCAAAAATAATTCCTTAACATAATGGGGAAAAACATCTCTTCTCTAGTCATTTCTCCCTTTGTAAAACATTATCTGTGCCAAAGTCCACCATCAAAAGTAGGAGAATGGCAACTTTTGAAAACATTTGACTCTGAGGTTTGTAGAATTACGAACTAGTTGCTGAGATCATGGTTCCACAATTTCAAGTACAATGCAGAGTACAACTGATGACACCTAAAAAGAATCAACCATGACCCCAGATCCAGTGGTTTGACAGTGGTAAAATGATAAAGCACTTAGGTAATAGTATCTATAGACTCTTGTGTCTGAGTCTTTATATATAATGTACATTTGCATTCAATAACGTATAGTTCTTTTGATCATTGCAACCTCCCTATAGGGTATATAAGCCTTACTTTCATTTTATAGATGAAGAAATTGAGACTGAGAAAGGTTCAGTGACTACAAATGTCATAAATAAGAGAGCCACAATTCCAACTTTTTCTAATTTCCAAACTAGGAAATTTTTCAAAAACTTTAAACACACAAAAGCTCAGGCCTTTCTAAATTCTTTGGAAGGTTTTTATATTATAGACCTATGTGAGAAATACATATAGATAATTATTTGCATTTTACACCATTAGATATTCTCATGTCATTAAGTATAACGAGGCAATCAAATCAGAAAGTGGAATAAGTGTTTTAAAAATGTGATTGCTAGAGGGGAAAAGTTATAACCTTGTCAAAATATTTGAATTGGAAAATACATTTAAAATGTGCATAATATATATAGCAATACTGGAAGTATTGGACTTTGAATTTTAAAAATCGTAGGTTCTAATCTATCTGTAGATCATATTAGGTGGCCCCGGATGAAATTTTTACCCTTTAGGATTGCTTCTTCAATCATAAAAGGGGAGATGATTAGTGTACTCTATATCATCTTGGAGGTCTCATTTATTTCTTGTTTTCATTGTTGTTATTGTTTTCATTTTTGTCATGCATTGTTTTAGTTTCCTAGGCTGCTCAAAGCAAATACCAAGAAATGGGTTGGGTTAAACAATGGGAATTTATGCCCTCACATTTTTGAGGCTGAGAAAATGTCCAAATCAAGGCATCATCAAGGCAATGTTTCTTCTCAAAGATCATTGCTCTTGGGCTGGTTGCTGGGTGATTCTTAGCTACTCAGTCACATGACAAGGCACATTGTGGCATCTGATGGTCTCTCCTTTCTTCTCCAGGTTTTGTTGATTTCAGCTTCTTGCTTCTGTGGCTTTCCTTTTCTTTGTCTAAATTTCATTCTTATATGAAGGACTCCAGTAATAGAATTAAGACTCATCCTAATTGACTGGGACATACCTTAACTGAAGTAACCTCATGCAAAGGTCTACTTTTAATGGCTTGGCACCCACAGGTATGGATTAGATAAAAAAACACGTTTTTCTAGAGTACATACAGCATCAAATCACCACAGTCATTTTCAAAGCAATGCCCCCAGCTACTTTGTTTCTAGAATCATACTTCTTTTTTATTCTTTTACTATCATTTTTATTCAGTCTCTGGGGGCAGAACAAAATAAACACATGTTCTCAGTTCACCATTTCAATGGGGATGTTGTTTTATACTCAATAATTGAGAATTTTCTTAATCAGGCATTTATTCTGCAGTCATTATTGAATATTTTTTTACTAGCAAGCACTGTCCTAAAAGTGTAATAAATATATTATGCATTCATTTAATATTGTCTTAAGTCATGCATTCTTATACGTGCCAGGGACTAAAAAGGACTTCATGATTTAGCATCTCAGAATATCAAAGTAGACAACCAAGAGAACTCTAAATTCTGTTTTGAAAATGCTAAAGATGAAGATAGATATTTATCTCTGTCATGGGTCTGAGTGAAATGGCTTCTAGGCTCACTTTGAACTCAGGCGTTCTGAGAAATACAATTTATCTGGACACTGAATGATCTGAACGAATAGAGTAAACCTTTAAAAGCCTACGTCATATTATAGCTTGCCTCTGCTCAGAACTCTACAATGTCTACCCATCTCATTTATTCTAAAATTCAAATTTCTCACAGTAGTTTATGATGTCTTACTTAATCATATCAGTTCCCCATTACATTCCCAACTCATTTGCAACTATTCTCCCCTTCAATTATCCCATCCTAACCATACTGGTCTTTTTCCTATTCATTGATCATGCCAGGCATGGTACCACCTTAGAGCGTTTGCCATTACTGGGCCTTTACACTTACTAGAAGGAATACTCTCTTCTTACCTCCTTCAAGTCTTGGCTAGAGCATCATCTTCGCTGAGAGGCTCACCTTACCACTCTTTCTGCAGTAGTATCTAGCACCTCGTTTGCACTGTTTTTCTCCATAATACCTATCATTTTCTAAAATGCTGTTTAATTTACATGATTGTGGATTCTATAAGAATAGAAGGGCTTGTTTTGTTTGTTTATTTGTTTTACTCTTGCATCCCAATTTTGTAGAAAAGAGCAGGGGAACAGAGTAGTCATTTGGTAATTTTTTTTGTAATAAATGAATGATTAAATTGGCCAGGTATCTAAAGGTGGATGACAAAATAGACTCTAAATGGATCACATTGGGGAGAGAGAGAGAGACAAAATAGACTCTAAATGGATCACATTGGGGAGAGAGAGAGAGAGAGAGAGAGAAGCCACATCTGAGCAACAAAAGAGGTTTTCTGGAAGTAATTTTTTTTTTTTTTTTTAAAGAGAGAGGGAGGAAGGGAAGGAAAGACAGAGAGAAGGAAGGAAGGATGGAAGGAAGAAAGGGAGGAAGAAAGGGAAACATCTTTTAAACATTTTCTTGTTTTATTATATTTTGTTTGTTTGTTTGTTTCTTACATGGGCTGGGGCCGGGAATCGAACCGGGGTCCTCCGGCATAGCAGGCAAGCACTCTTGCCTGCTGAGCCACCGCGGCCCGCCTCTGGAAGTAATTTTTACACATAATTATAAGTAGACTCAGCTTTTCTGCCAAAGAAATAAGATTCATAACCTTGAGTTAATAAGTAAGAAGACCCTTACCTTACACCCTATTCAAAAATTAACTCAAAACTCCTAGAAGAAAATATAGGAAAACATCTTCAAGACCTAGTAATAGGAGGTAGCTTCTTAAACTTTACACCAAAGGACAAACAATGAAAGAAAAAATAGATAAATGGGGACTCCTCAAAATCAAATGGTTCTGTGCCTCAAAGGATTTGTCAAAATGGTGAAGAGACAGCCAACTCAATAGGAGAAAATATTTGGAAATCACACATGAGATAAAGGTTTGATATCCAGTATACATAATGAAATCATACAGCTCAATAACAAAAGAACAAACAACCCAATTATAAAATGGTTCATATAGACATTGTTCTGCAGAGCAAGTGCAGATGGCTAAAAAGGACATGAAGGGATGCTCGTTTTCATTGGCTGTAAGAGAAATGCAGATCAAGACTACAATAAGATATCACCTCACACCTATAAGAATGGCTGCTATTAAACAAACAGGAAGCTACAAATATTGGAGAGGATGTGGAGAAATTGGAATAACTATTCACTGCTGGTGAGAATACATAATGGTACAGTCACTGTGTAAGACAGTTTGGCAGTTCCTATGAAAACTAAATATCAAGTTACTCTATGACCCAGCAATACCACCACATGGTATATACCCAGAGGAGCTAAAAGCAGTGACACAGACATTTGCACGATGATGTTCATAGCAGTATTATTCACAATTGCCAAAAGATGGAAACAATCCAAGTGCCCATAAACAGATGAGTGGATAAACAAAATGTGGTATATAATATGATGGAGTATCATTCAGCAGCAATACGAAATGAGGTCCTGAAGCATATGACAGCATGGATGAACCTTAAGGACATAATGCTGAGTGAAATAAACCAGACACAAAAGGATAGACACTGTATAATTTTATGACCTTGATAAAGGCAAGCAGAAGTTTATAATGTAGAATATAGAGGACCCAGAGATACACAGAAATTAGAGATGGGTGAACTGTTAGCTAGTGAGGTTGAAATTAAAGGTAGGGGAATGGGTAGAAGTAGGCAGTTCATTAGTGGGTTTATAAGTAATATTGGCAAACTGAAAGTGAACATGATTGAAATGGGTTGTATAGAGCTATGTATCCCACTGATTAACATTACAAATATAATAAGTTCATGTATGAACTACTTCAAAAGTATGAATCCTGTACAAAGAGTCAACAATATAGAAATATAGTGGAATACTTTGGTGCATGCTATGGTCTGTGTTTAACAGGAAGACATCAACAGTACCCCAGCAATACCAGGGGTAAATAATGGGAAGGGGCAGAGAAGGACAAGAATTAAGTGGAGGTTTGAATTTCCTCTTTGGTGAGAGTGTATTTGTCAGCTATTTTTCTCTTTGGAGCAATGAAAATTTTCTAAAATTGAGAGTGTTGATGATTGTACAACTAAGTGAGGATAATGTGCAGCATGGATTATTTATTTTGGACATTATCCATGATGTCCAGTGGATGGAGGTGGCTGAAGGATACATTGATTGAGAAGTAGAATGGCAAACTGTGGGGTATACATATAATGGAATATTGCATGGCTACAGAAAGGATAGAATTCATGAGGCATACAATGAGCTGCATGAACCTTGGGGACATTATGTGGTGCAATATAGACAAATATTGTATATTCTCTTTTAGAAAATATTTATAAGAAAATTGGGGCCAAGATTCCAAGCTCTTAGAGCAGTCAAGTTTAGTCTGGAGCTAAAGTGTTATTTCAAGATTTCGAGATCCTATGAGATACATATATATATATATATATATATATATATATAAATATCTTGGTATCTTCCTGGAACTTTGGCTACCTGCATGACATTTGTGCCAGTTTGAAAGTATTATGTACCCCAGAGAGGCCATGTTTATCTTGATTTAATCTTGTGGAGGCAGTCATCTCTTTAAAATATGATTCAATAACATATGTCTGGAAACTTAGGTTAGATTGCCTCCACAGAAATGTGACACACCCAATTGTGGATGTGACTTTTTAATTAAATGGGATGTGACTCCATCCATTCAAGGTGGATCTTGATTAGTTTACTGGAATTCTTTAAAAGAGGAAATATTTTGAAGAGAGCCAGGAAATGACAGAAGACTCAGAAACAACAGAGCCAGCAGAAACGTCAGAGCAGAGCTGACATGATGCCAACACTAGGAGAACAGAAATACAGATGTCTGGAGATGCTTGGAGCCCAGGAGACTTTGCCATGAGATGTTAAGTAAGCCAGAACCTGGAGAGAGCCAAGGGAAGCCAAGAGATGAGAGCCAGCCCTGGAGAAGCAAAGTGAGAAACCCCCACAGGAACAGAGACTGAAAACAATGGAACCCAGTAGTGAGGAGCCAGCGGATGCCAGACATGTGACTACCCAGCTGACAGAGGTGCAGCTGATCCATTGGCCTTCTTTGCATTAAGGTGTCTTTCTCTGGATACCTTAGTTTGAACAATTTTATAGGCTTAGAACTGTAAACTTGCAACTTCTTAAGTTTCCCTTTTTAAAAGCCATTCCAGTTCTGGTATATTGCACTTTGGCAGCTTGCAAACTAGAACACCTAAGACTCAGAGTTGCAGTTCCACAGCTCTGAAAGTCAGCATTGCTACATACAACAACTGTTAAAGAAACTGATAGGGCGGGCCATGGTGGCTCAGCAGGCAAGAATGCTCGCCTGCCATGCCAGAGGACCCGGGTTCGATTCCTGGTGCCTGCCCATGTAAAAAAAAAAAAGAGAGAGAGAGAAATTGATAAAGCAATTAGGCTTCAGAGATAAGAACAAAGCTGATCTGGTTGGGAAAGGTAAATCAGAATTTAAGGAGGACATTGTCTGTATTTTAGAGCTTCACCTATTGTGTGAGATTAAAGGGATAGAGGTTTATTTTGTCAAAACCCTGAACTTTCTGTAGCACATAATCTAATTCAACCTGTCTGGATAGCTCCTTTAAATAATCCAAACACATGGAGTCCAGAATGGGAATAGGGTTTGTAATTCTCTATTGCTTAGCATAATACTTGGCTATATCCCAGAGTATGTTAGGAAGATAATTAAAAAGTCCTTCGAGGGACTGGACAAAAAATATGGGATTATTAATTTTTACCACTTGATAGGGTTTGATTTGAAAGCTGTGGGGGCTGATTTCCCAAGCTAGCTGCGAGAGCAGGCACTTCCCTGGGCTCAGCCTCTTGTCCTCAGTGAAGTCATGACCAAGCCCACTCGCCCCGTTCTCTCCGTCCCGATTCCTCAGCTTTCTCATCCAGGGTCTCCGTGTATAAGGTAGGAGACCTTCCCAGTTCACTCACACACTGTAACTGCTGTCCTGGTCATTTTTCTGTCACTTCCATGGAGCAGGGGTGAATTCAGCCTATCCTATTCCTCCTTTCAGAACATTTTTATCCAAAATAAGACCAATAATTATTCCTTTCATATGGGGAAAAAATATTGGAAATTGTTCTTTCATTTAGACCAGTCCTGCAATGAAAGACATTGTACAAAACAGATAACTTTTCACCTAGCAAATCCAAAATTTTTTTTTCTAAATAGCCCTGCAGAGGGTGTTGAGAAAATTTCATTAATAATTTCTTGAAGCATCGACCAAGACCTTCTGAGGCCTTGGCATCTGGGATAGCCCCCACCACCGTCAATATTAAAATGTCTCCTTAATCCTTGCAAGATGGCCTCAAGCTCCTATATTTTAACTCCTAAAATTTAGTTTCTCTTGTCTCTGCTTGTGATCATTTGGCTTGAAAATTAAGCTAGTTCCTAAAAAAAGACACAAATATTTAGGTCATGAATTCAAGACCATATATGTATATATGAGAGCAGCAGAGAAGAACTAGGACAAAAAACAGGATTTGTTTGGTGCTCTGTATTAAGCATCTGAAAACTTTTTCTAAAAGGGACAGACAGTAAACATTTTAGGCTTTGTGGGTCGTACAGTCTCTGCCACATCACTCAGCTACTCAACTCTGCTATTACAGAGCAGATATAAACATAGACAATACGTAAATGAATAAGTATGACTGTGTTCCAGTAAAATTTTATTTAAAATGCAATAGAGGGCCAGTTTTAGCCACAAAGTCTTAGTTTCCTGACCCTGGCTCTAGGCCTTCTCTATACATGCAATCATTGCATCAAGAGTTAAATGGCGCTGCTTCTTGGATGAGTAAAACCCTCTACATACTTTGTATTCAGGGCAATTTGTTCACAGTTTTAATGACACCATTTCAGAGTTTGCAAGTTCTAACACAGTTGTCCTCAAATCATTTAACTTGCCTTCCCAAAGAATGTGCTATAGAAGATGAAGGACAAGTGAGAAAACAGTGAGGGTTCTATTCTACAGATTTTAAAGGGAAAATATAATAAGTGCACTTATACAACAAAATATCCACGATTTATGCAAAGTAAGTTTTTTGCATTTGTGAAGTGGAGCACTCAAGAATGTGTTTGCATGTCTTTCTGTAACTTTCTGCGGTCATAATTGTTGAGACTTTGCAATTAAAACACAAGGATCAAATTCATAACCATTATGAAAATTGTAGAAATTCACTGTCCTGTACAGAAAGAAACAGTAAAGATAGCCTTGGTTATCAGAAGTGAATCTAAATTAAAATAGATTTGGGAAATATGTAATACTTTTTAAACACATTGACCTTCACTTCTTTAATTTTTGCCAGAATGTGATATTGAAAGAGAGTATAACAGAAAAAGATGTGAAAATATTCCGTGAGGCCAAAGCAATGGTTTTAGAATATACCTTTTTGCACTGATGGTGAGTTAAAAACAAAAGGGAAGAAGTAGACTGGGATTGATGATTATGCAAATAATGGAGCGCTTATTATTTTGCCAAGCAAGGTCCTAAGTGCTTTATATGTATATGTATGGATGGATGGATGGATTGATGGATGGATGTACGTATGTACATTCGAGTCAGTGCCCAGTCATTCTATGATACAGGTCAGTGGTTAAGTGACTGTCATGATCATTCTTTTTCCAATAATGTGGCCAGGCTACTCATGTGAGCCTAGCTTAGGCACTCTTTTGATTGATAAAGCAGTAGCTATATTTGAATTCCCAGCCTAAATGCCAGCCAGTGATAGATGTTAAAATTTGCCCTAGTAACTTTGGTTATGTTACACAATATACATTATACTAATATAACATATTACACTATTATTATTGCATAGTAATGATTTCTCCTTGTTGGAGAAGTGATTGTTATGGTTATAAGGGTATAGAACTTAAAGACTGGATTTGGTAGCTTTCAGTAAATGAAACCTAGAATTTCACAACATATATTTTGCGATGTTCTAAGTTAAGCAGCTCTTAAAATGTATTATGTCAGTGTTATGGAGGGAAGAGAGAAGAGATGCTTCATTATGGGATAAAGCAAAATCCCCCCGAAAAAGATGGAAAGTGAATTCAGTTGCAATCTTTACTTTGGAAGAGAAAAAAGACATTTTTAAATTGAAGCAGGAGGAAAGACACATTAAGGTGAAGATAAAGGAAACTGCAGTTGTTTACAACCAGGTGAAAGCAGAAAAATCACTGGCTGTCCAGAGATACCAAGGTCGGAGTCTGAAGACTGAAAAGGGCTTGCGATGACTTTGTGTGAAGAGATGGACAGGATCCCCAAAGAGTTAAATCAAAGGTGCAGCTGGGCCCAGATGGGCCCAGGTGGTACGGATTTACAATGGACCCAACCAATTAATCCGTGGAACTCCTATAAAATGGGCCAATTAGAAAACAATTATCTATTCATTAAGGCAAATGCTCTTTAATGCATTTCAGCTTTTATAATGTGAAAGTTACACACCTTATATCCCTCTGAAAAGATTCTACATGTCTGAGCTACCAGACTGCTCTTCTCCCCTCTCAGTCCAAACCTTTAATATTTTCTCTACTTATTATATCAATTCTAAGATGCAGTTTTGTTCCAGATTTTTAACATGCAGAAATCAGATTTTATCTTCCGCTTGATAACGAAATTGGGAGCATTTTCCCCTAGTGGCATATCAAATAATGATGTATCTTGCAATCTGTGGCATCTTACATTAGCTGGACCACAGTATTAGTTGAACCACCAATTAACATGAACACTTCCAAGCCAAGAAAAAGCTACAAACTTAACTTCAACACAACTTAATATTTCTATCGCTTCTTATCCTCCCTAACACATTTTCACATGTGTTATTTTGTACTCACACAAATCTAAGAGATAGGTGTTTATTATCACCTCACTGCACAGGCAAGGAATCCAGGGGTCAAGGGAAGTTAACTCCTCTGTCCACCATGTACTCTAATGCATCTTGTGCCACCAGCCTTGCTCTCCTTGCAATATTTAGTTTATTAAGTATACCTATTTGGCCTACTCCTAGGCTTTTGCTCAGGGTAAAGTTTGACTACCCTGCATTTTAACTGCTGCAGCTGATGATCTTTTACTCACCCACAGAGAAAAAAAGAATCTGATCCAATGGCATCACTACATTCACAAACAATTAGAGGCATAGAAACTGGTAGAGAAACTGCTTCCTGACCTTTTTAAATTCTTTTAATTTTACCAGCCCCAGACATGATCAAAATTCCAGGGCCTTTATACTGAGAAACAGAAACCTTCCTGTGTATAAGAAAAGAAAATTTTAAAAGAAATAAATAAAAAGTAGCATGTAGAAATTGCTGTGCAGAATCAGGGCAATACTTTGAGCTGATGAACTGAATAAAGATAACCAACATCAGTAAATAGCCAGTCAGAATATAACCCTGAACTCCAGATTCTTTCGAAGGCTATCAGCAAGAGTAAAGCATGATATGAAACTGACACAGAAGTCTATTACTTATAGAGGACTTAATTAAATATGCCAACTGAACAAAAAAATTATAATACCCAACCCTTCTTTTCAGGAATTACAAGATAGGGTTTATCTAAGCAAGCTGCTTGCAGATGATGATGAACTACCATCAGATTACCAGGGCGGCCAAATGGATTTAGATGTTCATGCAAACAAAACAGTTAAATGTCCAAATTAATGGTCTCACTCAAGAACCAGATTTTGAGAGTTCAGTAATTAAAACGAATAGACTTGAGGGTGAACAATGGTGGCTTAGTGGCAGAGTTCTTGCCTGCCATGCCAGAGACCCGGGTTCGATTCCCTGGTTTTGCCTGCCCATGCAAAAATTAATTAATTAATCAATTAATTTAAAAGAGTAGACTTGAAGCCAGAAAGTTAGCAAGGTCTGCCTGGGATTTGAGCCACAGAGAAGAAAAAGGCCAAAGAAAATGTTAGACAAAGGTTAGTAAAGGAATTTCTGAATAAACTCAGCCACCAAAAGATTCAGCCAAGTGTATTAACTTCATGTTATTATGAAATATGTAATGCATTTCATGTTAATACAAAATATGTAATGTATTTCATGTTAATATGAAAATGTATTGTGAAGGGTTAGTAAATAAAACAGCATGACATTACAGCAAGAACAGACTGAACAATGGACAGAATATGGTAATTTAACCAAACTGATGGGGAAAAGATGGATTTGTCAATAACTGGTTTTGAAACAAGTGATCAGTATTTTGGAAAACCAAGTATGGGATCACTATTGCTCTCCTTACAGCAAAACAAATTTCAAGTGATACAGAAATCTGAATATAAAAGTATGAAACAATTAGAATCCTGGGTGAGTATAGAAACATATTCATATAATATTGCCAAAAGGACTTTCTAATAATATCAAAAATCAAACACAAAACCACATTCTCATAAAGGAGAAGACCAGTAAACTTAACTCCATAAGGATGTAAAGCCTCGAGATGGTAAACTTCTCCACAATTAAGAATGAAAGATAAATGACAAATTGAAGCCATAATATTCTATCATATATGTCAAAAAAAGTTAGACTATCTATTATTTTTTAAAGTTCATATGAATACTTTTTTTAAAATGTGAAGGAGAGCAAAAGACAAAAGTAATTTCAAAAAGAAATTAAAAACTAATAAGTCTGCATGAGGGATCTTAGTAGAGTGATGAAAATGTCCTAAAACTGATTTATGATGATGATTGCCCACAGCTCTGCAAATTTACCAAAATAAAAAAAAAGAAATATCACTGAATTATATACTTGAAATGGGTTGTTCTAGCTTACAAGCTGCCAGAATGTGATATACCAGAAATGGAACAAATTTTAAAAAGGGGAATTTATTAAGTTGCAAGTTTACATGTTCTGATGTTGTGAAAATGTCCAAATTAAAACAAGGCTATAGAAATGTCCAATCTAAGGCATCCAGGGAAAGATAACTTGGTTCAAGAAAGGCCAAAGATGATATTCAGGGTTTTTCTCTCTCAACTGGAAAGACACATGGTAAACATGGTAGTTATCTGCTAGCTTTCTCTCCAGGCTTCTTGTGTCATGAAGCTCTCCCAGGGGTGTTTTCCTTCTTCATCTCCAAAGGTCTCTGACTGCATGGGCTCTGTAACTTTTTCCAAAATGGTTCCCTTTTAAAGGGCTGCAGCAAGCAACTCCACCTTGAATGGACACATCTCCATGGAAACCATCTAATCAAAGTTACCACCCATAACTGGGTGGGTTACATCATGGATAATCAGAAAGCTCCTCCCAACAATTTTCAATGAGGATTAAATAACATGGCTTTTCTGAGGTACAAAGCAGGTTCAAACTGGCATATGGGTGAATGATATGATATGTAAAATATACCTCAATAAAGTTATAAAATTATAAAACATTAAAATAAATGTTCTCCCTCATTAATAGTCAAAGAAATATTAATGAAATCAAGTCTCTTGAAATAGTCTCCTCCCTAAGCTTCCATGACATCAAATTGCCCTGGTTTTCTTCCTGCCTCTCTAAATGCTCCTCAATCAACCTCACTTGTTCCTCTATTTCTAGAGGTGGGTTTTACAGAACATGTAAACTTGCAACTTAATAAATTCCCCTTTTTAAAATTTGTTCCATTTCTGGTATATCACATTCTGGCAGCTTGTAAGCTAGAACAACCCATTTCAAGTATATAATTCAGTGATATTTCATTTCTGCTGAACCTCCTTCCCATTTTGCTATATTCCCTGTCTAAGAGCTATCACTGCCAACAGATACCAACAATAACAACAATGCATTCCAGGCCTCTTTTTTAATCTCTGGAGCAAACTTTTCCTTTTATGTCTCCATTTGGTTGAACTTTCATCATGTAAATCTGTAACATGTCCAGAGGAGAACTCTTTAATCCCATCCCTGCCCTACCCCGCAACTTTCCTCAAGCATGTCCCTTCTCTGTAAAATGGCAACACTCTAGCCTCTCATTTGTTCACACCAAAACTCTGAGATTCATCCTTGGCATCCTTTTCTCCTTACCTCCTTCATCCAATCTGTCCTCATTTCTATTGGCTCTATGTTCAAAATATCTTTTGGTTCCATTCACCTCTTTGAAACAGCACAGTCCTCCTAATGTTCAAACTACCATCATCTCCCATTGAACAATTCCAAGAGCATCCCATCTTATCCCATTCCTACTATTTCCCTCCCTAATCCATTCTCCCAAAACTGCCAGAATGATTTTTAATGTGTGTGCAAATGAGGTTCCCTTGCTGGACATGATGATGGCCCACTGAGATTCTCCTTCAATGAAAGACTTGTCTTTCAGATGCTGGGAGAACTGTTGGTCTGAATCCTTGGCTGTAAAAAAAAAACAAACAAAAAAAAAACTTTACCCCAGTTCGCATCCCTCCTGGGAGACCCACATCTTTTGGCTAATAATGAAGGTGGAGTTATAAAGACCCAACCATCTCTGCCCAACTAGGGACCATTCCAGAAGATCATTCTCATCCCATGGATTTCTGTGGGGTAAATTAAGGCCTTCACTGGGTCCAAAACTCAGCTCATCTTTTTCTTTCCCCTCAATCCATGGATGTTAAATCCAAGATCATTCCACAATAAAAACCCTGCCCTCTAAACAAAGGTTGGCAACCTGCAAAAATCCTTTGATCTTATGCTTAAAACTGCAATAGTCTTATTTGGGTCCCACTAATCCAGACATGTTCCCTTTTACTCCTGTGCTCCTGTCATGCCAATATCTCTGTCTTCAATTATACCAAACTCCTGCACACCTCAGGAAGTTTTTACTCAGTGCATCTAAAATAAGGTTCATTTGATGATAGTATCCTAAGCTATCATAGACTACCAGACACACTTAAGCTTTAAATAACACAGTTCATCACTTATAAACTTCTTATAGAAATGATTCTGTCTTATAAAGCTTGACATTATCCATTACACTGGATCCAGGGCTGTGCTCACAGAAGACACCCAATAAATAAAATGTATATGAATTGAATTAGGTTATTTGGCAACAAATACTAAGCTGCAAGATCGAATCACTATGAAAAAGGGCATCCTCAAATGCATCTTCTATTAGAACCAAAGACACTGGGGAGAGGGGGTAGGGAGACAGAAGACTATTGTATATAAAATTTACAACTCTTGTAGAAGGTTGAAATTATTAATTCTTTCCAGAAAAACTAAAGCAAAACCTCAGGAATGATTCATACCCAAAGTATTCAAGGAAATAGCAAGAACTACACTAGGCTGTCTTTTTCCACCTCCTGTTTATCACATCTCAGAAAATCTCTTTCAGTAAAGGTTTTTTCTTAAATAATCCACACGAAGTTTCTCCTCTTCTCCCATTGAATCTTTTTTTTTTCTGTGTTCAAATGTACGTAGCGGCTTCATTCGCAATGGCCAAAACATGGAAACAACCCAGATGCCCCTTAATGGGTGGATGGTCAAACAAACTGTGATTAAGCCATGCCATGGAATACCACTTAGCAATAAAAAAGAATTATTGATACAAGAAACAACTTGGAAGAATCTCAAGAGAACTATGCTGAGTGAAAAATGACACCCTCTTACTTACTACTGTATGGTTCCACTAACATCCTTGAAATGACAAAATTATGTAAGTAAAGAGCAGAATAGTAGTTTCCAAAGGTTAAAGATGGGGGGGAAGAAGAGCAGATGTGGCCATAAAGTCAACATGCAGGATAATTATGGTGATGCAATTGTTCTGTATCTTGACTGTATCAATTTGCAAGATGTTACCATTGGGGGAAACTGGGTAAAGGGTACATGAATCTCTTCTTTAATTCTTAAAACTGCATCTGCATCTACAATGACCTCAAAATAAAATACTTAATAAAAAATACAGGACTCCCAGTTAAATTTGAATTTCAGTCAAACAACCAATCATTTTTTAGTAAAGCATATCCCAAGTATTGCTTGGAACATACTTAAATTAAATTCATTGTTTATCTGAAATTCAAATTTAATTAGGAGTCCTTTAAAGTTATCTGACAACCCTACCTTTGGGTTTAGCCTACCAAGTCAAAATATTTATTATAAAATAAAAGGACATTTATAAGTTGGCTGAGAGAAAATGTGCCGTGATCCCAGAAGTCCCTGAATCCTCAAACTCAGTGGCTGGTACCTCCTCTGGCTCACATTTCATTACACAAATGTGCTATTGCCCACTACTGCTAGTGAGAAAAGACACATAGAGTATAAAACCCTCTCATTTTCACACTGGGGTGAAAATTATCCAGGTAATCTTCCCTTCTGAGCTTCACAAGTAAAATGTCTAGCCCGTCGAAAAATGACTATGAAAAAATAACAAACAGAATGATCAAGAAGCATTTTCTAAAATAATTTTGGGTCTCCAGTTTCATAAAATCATACTGTAAAACACATTTAAGAAAGGAAATTAGCAAAGCACTAACAACAAAAAAATAGCAACAATTTTCTGTTGTCACAATAAAAATATAAACTGAGAATGTAGTTCTGAAACTCTGACAGTGATCATCTATTTAATATTATACCCTCCCCTGCAGACTTGTTGAATCTTTGTGCTAGTGGATTCAAAGCCTAAGAATTATTTCACTCTACCTGTAGTAGTTTTCAAGCTGCTAGAATGTGATAATACCAAAATTGGAATGGCTTTTAAAAACAGGGATTTAATAAGTTACAAGTTTACAGTTTTAAGCCTATAAAATTGTCCAAACCAAGGCATCCAGTGAAAGATACCTTAATTCAAGGAAAGTCAGTGGGTCAAGAACACCTCTGTCAGAGATCGTCCTGTGGCTGGCTTCTGCCAGTCCCTTGCTCCTGAGCCTCTGTTCTTGTGGGGGTTCCTCACTTTACTTCTCCCAGGCTGGCTTTCAGCTCTTGGCTTCCCTTGGCTCTCTCCAGATTCTGGCTTGCTTAACACCTCATGGCGACATCTGCTAGGCTCCAAGCATGTCCAAACATTCGTGTTTCTGTTCTCCAAGGGTTGGTATCTGTGTCAGCTCTGCTCTGAAGTTTCTGTTGGCTCTGTCGTTTCTATCAACTCTGTCGTTTCTGTAGGCTCTCTCCACCTCTGTCAGTTCTGAGGTTTCCATCATTTCAAACTCTCTCCAAGATGTTTCCTCTTTTAACGGATTCCAGTAAACTGATCAGGACCCACCTGGAATGCGTGGAGTCACATATCCATCTAATCAAAGGTCATACCCAAATTGGGCATGCTACTTCTCCATGGAAATATGCTAATCAAAACTTTCCACACTACAATATTGAATCAAGATTAAAAGAAAGGGCTGCTCCCACAAGATTGGGTCAAGATTAAAACATGGCTTTTCCGGAGTACATAATAGATTCAAACCAGCAAACTTCCTATTTGTTTAAGTTTCCTAGCTGCTAAAACAAATGCCATTTAGTGGGTTGGCTTAAACAATGGAAATTTATTGAATCAAAGTTTTGAGGTTAAGAGAAGTTCAAAATTGAGGCATCAGCAAGGCAATGCCTTCTCTATGAAGACTCTGGCAGTCTGGAGCTAGGCAATCCTTGGCTTCTCCCTTCTCTTTCAGGCTCTGTTGACTCCCAATTTCTGGCTACTTTACCGATTTCCTTTGCCTATAAGAACTTCAGCCATGTTGAATTAAGACTTCCCCAGACCCAGTGGCCTCATCTTAACTAATAATATCTTCAAAGGTCCTATTTGCAAATGAATTCACACCCACTGGACCAGCAGTCAGGATCTGAGCATGCTTTTTATGGGGTACATGATTCAATCCCCTCTGCTATTCATAAAATATCTTTTCTCTCTAATTACAAGCACCTTTACTTAAAACCATTTCTCTTTCCATTCAGGGCCCCTGTCCACAAATGCCTGTCATTTCAGCTTATTTGTAAATGAACAAAGTTAATTAAGTTTTGAGTATGCATTTCTGAAGATAACAACTCTGGTCCCTTTAAAAAGAACCTCCTTCTTAGAAGACATTAGAAAAGTAAGTAGAGTCATTTAAAGAACTAAAAGCGTCCAGGAAAAATAATCCATGTGCACTTATTGCCAATTGCCCTGGTAGAACACTACCACTACTGTAAGATAAGACAGGATAACTTTTCCTTAAGAAAGAGTAATAGATTTTTCTTTGAATTTAACAGTTGTTAAATAATAAGCATATTTTAAAATCATGAAAACAGCCCTGAAAAATGTGAGAAACCTGGGCAACAGACAAGTAATGGAACATGGTGAGAGAGAAGGGATAACAGATCATCCCCCAAACAAGCCAGAAACTTAATTATCACCTTTACTTAGACCCCAAACACCCGGCTTCTTGTTTAAAGGAGACCTACTCACAGAACATTTTCAGGACTTACCTTATGTTTGCGACTGAAGATTTCAAACTAAATATTATTTGACAAGTTTTTATATGACGACATAAAAAGTGGCTAGAGCCTGGCAGTTGACTTAGACGTCTCTGCCAACCTCCTTTAGCTGCCAAAATATAGCTTCAATAAGCACACATAAATTTTATTTTTAATAAATAACCACAAAATGGTTTCATAAACAGACTAAACTGTGGATAATTGTAGCTTGCTATGAATATGTGCTACAGTTGCAGTAAATAGAAGTTACACAGCCAGAGGCAGGCTGCCCTATCCCCAACTTATGGATTGATGGCAAACTAACTCATGCTGGAACACCCTGGGTGATTTTCTTGGTCGGAGGCCTACATCCTAACTACTTGGGCTCCTGCCTTCTTGCAGTAGCTCTCCTGTTTGTCTCTGAGATGTTAGGTTTTAGAGTACTGAGAATTTTAAAGGATAGCTGAAGTTTCCATTTGGTATCCCGAAAGGGTTTTTGTGGTAAGTAAAGTTCTTTATGCCCTGACCAATACATAGACACATATGATGCTTTAAAAGTGAATAAATAAAGGGCATTTAGGGGGGGAGTAAATGCTGATGTGATGAGAAGGAGCCAGTGAGAATAAGCTGTTCCTTCTAACTCACTTTTCTTGGAATTTATGTGTTCCTTCTACTCAAAGGATCCTTCTGGAAGAGTACATTGCTTTTTCCTCGGCTGTCAGCCATTTTTTTTTCTCCTTTTTTTTGGCAAGTAAATCAACTGATACCTTAAGAAAAAAGTAGCTTATTGAAAGCTTGTTGGGTTTTTTTTTCCTTTAGAAATCACTTTCATTTTTCAGTTTCTTTGACCACACTGCGCTGTAGTGAACTTCCTTGCCACTCAGGTAAAAGAATTGCACATTCTGAACACTTTCAGCTCCGAGTCACCAAATTGCCCTTCACATCACATTGATCCTGGGAAGCACAGACGAGGAAAAGCCAAAAGGGGAAAAACAATTTTAAACATTCTGGGTTTCTTTTTGAAGAGGAGGAAAGAGTGTGTTATCTTTAGTAAAACCAGACCCTTTCATGGAAAGATGGAGTGATGATTGATCAAACAGCATTCCAAATTCCAGGCATGCCAAGATACTGCTGGGTTAAATGGTGGAGATGACCTAAAGACCCTGTGCTATTTTAAAATAAATAAAGTAACTCTGGTAACAGGTTCTACATTCCTATTTGGACTCAAAAAGCTTACATGGTTTACTCTACCTTTGTTGATCTTTCACTCATGTCTTAGCTCACAGTTGGATTCAATCAGCCAGTATTTACTGAGGACCTCCTCTATGGATGTGTTAAACCAGGCCCTTAGGGGCAGGGGGCAGGGGATATGGTAAGGCAGGGACATAGAACAAGATGGTAGCCCCCACACAAACAAGTACCCAGCCCACTGTGGACGTGGGCTGGAGTAGAGCTATGAATTAAGTGCCTTCTGAGCACAGGGAGAGAGTGAGTCACCCTGCCTGAGGTTGATCTCCATTAAGAGGAATGTCTTGTGGTGTTTCGTGATCTATGAAACACTGGCAGCCTGCAGTGATGCCCCACAGTTCTGTTATGTTCTTCAGCACTGCCAAGGTTAGATTACTCAGTCCTCCTCCTGTCTGCATCTTTTGCAATCCTACAACCCCCCAGCAATACTTCACTAAGCAAACCTTCACTCAACTCCATGTAGCCCATTTTTCTATTCCTGTACTCCAAATTAAATTTAACTTTTTGTATTCCTTGAGTTGTAGCTGTTAGTAGGAAGCTGTGGAAGATGCAGAGAAGACTGATACAGGGTCTTTTATGTCAAAAGCTTATAATTCAGTGGGACAGTTAAACATTTAAAAATTAATTGGAAAAATGAATTGAGTAGAAGTAAAATGTGGTGAACATGTGCACAATGCAATGATAGGTTTTGGTTTGGCTGGTTCCAGAAGCTTTCACAAGGGTTTCTCAACTAAGATGCAGGAACTTCTTTCATGGAGCCTCCAGGAACAGAATAAGCAAAGGATGAAAGACATATGAACAGATGGCCAAGAGTGTTAGCATTTGTATGTGATCAGAGCACAGAATACTTAGAGGAGTATAATAAGAGCTGGAAAGATTGATCTGAATCTGGTTGAATTCTCCAACCCAGAAAAATGCTACCTTGTGAGTAATGGGGAGCATTTGCTGTTTTCCTGTAAAATAACAAAATGACTTACATTGACCTGTAGCTTAGACTGGTAACTCTAGAAGCAGTGAAGAAGATAGATCAGGAAGGTTCAAGTCATGAGAGGGCACGAAGCAATGCCAGTGGCTCCATAATGGGGAAAAGAAGACTTCAAGGAACCTTATAGTGGCTGAAATAAATGTCTTCCCAGTGTGAACAAGGCTCTTCTGTCACAGCACAATCTCCGTGTTACCCTTTCTTCTTAATAATCAATGACCAAATAAATCAGATGTTAATGGAGTTCAATGATTCTATTAGATCCGTGATGTCTAACAGAACTTTCTCCAATAATGGATGTTGAGGACTTGAAATATGGCTCCTATTACTAAAGAAGTGAATTTTTATCTTTATGTCATTTTAATTAATTTACATAGCTGTATGTGGTTAATAGATATCATATCAGACAATATAGTTCTAAATAATAAAATTTTTCTGAATGAGTCAAGAGATTCAAAGGGTTTCCAAAAACTTAACATTATTTTTCTGCCAGCCACCTTACTTCAGTATGTTTCCTGGATTTTCAAGATAGTATCTGCCTAACAAAAGCCCCACCTTAATGAATAACAAAATGCAGTACTTATATTTAGCTCCACTTCAAAAATACTTTCACTTCCTGTCATGGTCAGGTTCATGTATCAACTTGGCCAAGTGGTGGTACCTGTTTGTCTGGTTGGGCAAGTGCTGGCTTGTCTGTTGTGATGAGGACATTTCATAGAATTAAATCATGATCATGTCAGCTGCATTCACAGCTGATTCCATTTGTAATCAGCCAAGGGGGGTGTCTTCTGCAATGAGTGATGCTCAATCTAATCACTGGAAGCCTTTTAAGGAGGATTCAGAAGAGACAGGTCCTCTTCCTGCTTCAGCAGGCAGGAATGCCACTCCTGTGGAGTTCGTCCAGACCCTCCATTGGAATCGTCGGCTTCACAGCCTGCACTGCGGATTTTGTACTCTGCATTCCCACAGTTACATGAGACACTTTTATAAATTATATATGTGTGAGTATTTCCTGTTGATTCTGCTTCTCTAGAGAACCCTAACTAATACACTTCCAAAAATGAATAACCCTTTGAAGTTATTCATTCAGATGGACCATCTCATCTACAAGTCTACTTGGGATACCTTGTCAATGGTCAATAAAATCATGGAGGTCAGGAAAAGTTTGACTAGTTCTCTCTGACCTTATCAAGAGAAGGAACTGCTTCTGACTGTACATTTTTCACAGAAAGTTCCCTTGTGAGTCATTGCCCCTTTGTAACTGAAGCACAGCAGATGACCAAGATGCGCAGTTGTGTTTTTATAAGTTGATTTGTGGTGTTAACTTTCCCTGATCACAGAAATTATTTTGTTCAGTATTTTTCCCTCTGTGAGTTTGCAGTCAAGACTTAAGATCTGTTACTAGGACTTCGAGTTCTCTAAGTACTTATTTCAAGAACACCCTTCTGCAATTGTCTTGGAAACTGATACCTTATTACATGAATTCAAATACATATTACATGGCAGATACATGTCGTGGCTACTGATCAGCTACCAGAAAACATCACCTTTTTGGCACTGTCCTTCTTAGAACCTCTTAAATGAACACTTTACAGACTAAGAAAAACCAGAATTAGATCATTTTTATTTGTTAATTTCTGTAACCAAATATGTCAGAGAAGCATTTAATAATAAGAGGTTTTTGAAATAGCATCAATTTATGTATTGATTATCTCTAACAGAACAACTGTTAAGAAGATGGCTATAATAAAATGAACCTCTGATAACCTTTAAAAACAGAACAGACTGCCTTGAAACCATAATGAAGGAAACAGATGTGCCTGGAGCCACAACAATAAAATAGTGCTTTTCAAATTGTGGATCATGACAAGTGGGCCATGAAATCAATTTAATTGATCAGAACTAAATTTTTAAAATAGAAGGTAAGATAGGACAGGACAGGATAGGAAGGGATAGAATAGAATAGAATAGAATAGAATAGAATAGAATAGAATAGAATAGAATAGAATAGAATAGAATAGAACAGAATAGAAGACAAATGTATATATTAATGGAGGACGTTTTAGCTTCCTAGACTGCTCAAAGCAAATACCATAAAATGGGTTGGGTTAAATCATAGGAATTTATTTTCTCGTGGTTTGAGGCCAGGAAAATGTCCAAATTCTTAAGGCATCACCAAGGTGATTATTTTTTCCTGAAGACTGGTGTTCTGGGGCTGGCTGCTGGCAATCCTTAGCTCCTCTGTCACATGGCAAGGCACAAGACGGTGTTGCTGGTCTCCCCATTCTCTTCTGGGTTTCATTGATTTCAGCTTTCTGAATCAGTGGCTTTCTTTTTCTTTGTCTGAATTTCCTTCTCTTCTAAAGAACTTTATTAATAAGATTAAGATCCATCCTGATTGAAGTGGGACACCCTTAACTGAAGTAACATTATCTAATGGCCCTACTTACAATTGGTTTGTACCCATAGGAATGGATTAGATGAAAGAACATGTTTTTCTGGGGTACATACAGCTTCAAACCTCTGCAGAGGGAGAACATGGTATTATCATGCTGTCTATGAGTTGTGTTTGTGTGTTCTGAGTCAAGATGTGAAATAAGTATTTTTTGAAAAGCATTATTATACATACAGTTTGAGAGCCACTGATCAACAGATGACAGAACTTGAAGTTTCCTGCTAAGTCTATTTTTGGTCCATGTGACATATATATACACACATATTCATGGGACATATATACACACACACACACATACATACATTTAAGTATTTATTAAGCATCTACTCTTTGTCTGACATTGGATTCAGTAATGAGAACACAAGCTGAATACATAATGACTGCCTTCAAGTAATTTAAAATCTACCAATATATACATGCAGATAATTATAATACAATGAAACTACTATAGTTAAACAGAGAAGTTTATTGGGAACATGACTTAGGGAACCTCTATTTCTGCTTCTGATGAAAAGCAGACAGGTGACATGGGGAAAGTTTCATACAGACATTGGCATCTGATGGTTTCCTTGAAAAAGAAAAAACTACTTTGGAAGGAAACATTGGGCATTTCAAGAAAACAAGCCACCTTATAAATGCTGAGCTGTGAAATATACTGTGCCTCGAGCCCGGGGTGATACTATAATTTCATTGTACATCTTGCTCATTTAGTGAAGTCTTCAAAGCTAGAGGTACAATGAAAGTTTCTTTTCATTACTTTTAAACTGTTAATAATATGCTGGCATTATATTTACATCCCAAAACCATCACTTTTAAAAGCAAAGATTTTCAAATGGAAAGGTTCATCTCAAATCAAAACTTATAACTTCTAAGGAAAGAAAAACAAAATTTAGTTGCACAATTACTTTAGAAAATATTATATAGCTCAAACTCTTTTCTTCTGGTGGGTTGACCAAAGCAAATATTTATTGGAAAATAATATAGCATATTGTAAGAAGATCAAGAAAATCAGGTAATGCTTTTGCATGCTTAAAGCTAATCTAGGACATGCATAATCAAAAAATAAAAGAAAGCAACTTGATTATAAAATGTACACTATATTGGGGACGGATAGAAATTGAAGCCCAGAGCTTCAGGCATGTGTGTAATGAGCAATCACAAAAGATGTTTGGAGTCAATTTAGGCAAACATGTATGTGCTTTATAAGCATGAAATTATAGACAATTGAAAGCTTATTTCAAAATAAAATTTTTGTTAATATTTCTTTTTTGGTATCATTTATGCTTATTTGAATATATTTTGTATTTATTTCAAATCATTCCTCTTTCTTTCTCTTTCTGTCATTCCCAGCATAAGAGCTTTTCAAATAGCATTTCAACTTAGACACCAAAGAATGCAGCAGAATCTAACCAAATTGTACATATTAATCGGGACAATTGCTAACAAGAGGTAAATTGTTGCAGACAAGGTAAATAATCTTAATCAGTCTTCTAAATGTAAAAGGCACATGTACATGTGTCTATTCTTTCTGTGAGATCTTAAAAAAAAAAATCCCCTTCAATTATTTTCCTGCTAATCTCAAAGAATGAAAATGACCCTCATATTTTAGATCTCATAAACTTGCGAGTCTTCTTCAAACAGAATTGCCATTAGAAATAGTGTGACCTGGCCTGAGACATGCATAAATTAACTCTCCAAAATGGATCACATTTTTTTTTCAATGACTTTGATTTGAATGGGAAATAACGTTTCTAAGCTTCATCATAGCAAATAGTTTCAAAACAAAAATTAAACCTTCCTATCCAGGTGCCCATTAAAATTTTCAGACCTTAGAAGAGAGAAGCACAGTAATTATAATTGCAGACTCTGCTTAAGACATAAAGTCAAACAAATCCAAAAGAATCATAACTTTTTAAAGACATTCTTAAGGGTTTTCCAGATAGGAAAAGTGATTATGAGTTAGGTTGTGTTTGGTTTTCATCCTATGGGAGTGAGCATTAGACTGAAAAATATATATCTTGGAATGAGAGCTGCAGCTCCCTTCCCCAATTGCCTGAATGCTGTAATGCCAGATTTTTCAAATTCTTCTCTTCATTGGAAGAATCAGATATTTCCAGGAGCACCAGGATGGGTGCTTTTCTTTCCAGCACGACTTCAATTGTCTACCTGTTTATGTAGCAGAAGCTCTGTAATTTAAGCTCCACCACAAAAGACAATCATTATGATTAAATCAGGCGCTGGTTTTACAAGGTATGCCTAATAGGCACTTCTGCTCATCAGATCTTGCACAAACAACATTCTTTCATTGTGCAAGATGTAGAATAACTCAACTGCACGTCCTGTTGCAGACTCCGACAACACACACAAAAGGCTTCCTCTTCATTGACTCTTGGCTGGAAAGCGATAAAATACATCACTTTGTTCTGGAGATTGTGGTCTGAGTCCACAGAGCCTATATAAAAGCAGGGAAGGAGGCAGTTTTTCCACTGTTTGTACTCCCTGTGGGTTTTTGGTACACCACATGACTGAGGACATGTCTCTAAAAGCACATGGTGAAGAGAATGTGCCTCAGAGACCTCAACTTTTTCCACACTCAATTGGTTTCCCCAGTTTTTTAATCTCCTCCTTCTTATACTTTAATTCAAACAGACATATGCACATACAAACACACACACAAACACACACAGTTTAAAAGAAGCAAGGGAAAACTACAAAGGTCTTGGGAAGCAAACAAAAAGCAAATGAAAGGAAGACAATGCTTTAAAAAGAAAAAGAGAAATAAATGTTAAAAGGGAAGATAACTCAGGATAAGAAAGAATCCTAAAGGAAGGGAGTATTTTGAGCACTGGGCAAAGGAAAACAATTCAAAGGAGTGCAAAAACACCCAGCAGAATGCAGTTTATGAGTGGATTCATGAACTATCATTTCCTTTCAAGCCCAAAGATGGAGCATGTGGATCCAATTGTCCTATCTCTAACTAAGGTCTTGGCTGTTTCTTTGTTCTTATCACCATATCTCCCATTTCCCTAGCCCATTTGTTTTTAAATCTCCCTTTTCCTCAAGGGGTGAACAGAAGGTGGACCCCTCAATAAATGACTATTATACCTCCTGTTGTAAGGAATGTAGGAATTCCTTAGAATGTCAGGAATTCTAAGCAGTCAAGCAGCATTATGGTTAGGCAGGGCTGTTATTTGTAGAAAAGAAAGCAAGTGAACCAGGATGCAAAAGTAGTGGAGCTCAAGTCCTCAAAAAACACTGTAATTTGTATTTCTCATTTAGGGACAACTCACAGTAAAACAAAACAACAAAAAGCATTAGAGTTACAAAGATGCACTAAGGGCTTCTATGTTGCTGCTTAAATAGAGAACATTTTCAATGGATTCTTTCCCATTTCAGGCTTCCACAGTAAGCCTTCTTGTGGCTCCTTTTGGTAAGAGAAGCAGCCATCTCTGGTAGAGTTTCAAATCCTAACTTCTGCATCAAATCTCACAGCTGCAACCACTCCATATGATATGCTTATGCAGTTGCTAGCATAGGAATACATTTTTGCTGCCTTCTCTAGAGTAGAAAGAAATTATGTATAAAGATATGATAGAGATCCCCCAAAGTTTGTACTAGAATGGAGAAAACAGAAACTAGGTACTTTAGTTTGTAAAAGCTGCCAGAATGCAATATACAAGAAATAGAATGGCTTTTAAAGAGGGGAATTTATTAAATTGCAGGTTTACCGTTCTAAGGCCATGAAAAAGTCCTAACCATGAAAAAGTCCTAAGTAAGTATCTTATCCAGGAAAAGATACCTTAACTCCAAAGACAGGGTCAATGAAGTTCAGTGTTTCTTTCTCAGCTGGGAGGGCATATACTGACGTCTGCTAGCTTTCTCTCCTTATTTCATAAGGCTTCCCCAGGGGCATTTTCCTTCTGCATCTCCAAAGATCTCTGGCTATGTGTACTCTGTCCTCTCTTTCCAAAATGGTTCCTTCTTAGAGGGCTCCAGTAAGCCACTCCACCTTGAATGAGTGGAGACACATCTCCATGGAAACCAACTAATCAAAAGTTATCATCCATAATTAGGTGGGTCACATCTCCATGGAAACAATAAAAAAGATCCCACCCAGCAATACTGAATTAGGATTAAAGAGCATGGCTTTTCTGGGGTATAACAGAGATTCAAACTGGCCCACCAGGCAAAGCTGCTCTTTCCTATATACGTCATCGGTAGTATTGTTCTTAGTAAGTTCCCCCATTATGCCTTTTAAAAAAAGCCCTATAAGAGGTGCAAAGGTAGTACAGTGGTAAAAAGAAATTGCCTGCCATGTGGGAGACCCGGGTTCAATTCCCAGTCTATGCACTTTCCCCAGAAACAAACAAACAAGCAAGCAGGCAAACAAAAAACCAAACAAGCAAGATAAAGAAATCAACCAATGATATTGCGATAGTAGAATACTCACATGGAAAAGGAATGAAATGTGAACCCTGTGATATAACATACCAAAAACAAAAGCCCTATAACTGTCTCTGCATATGTAGATAGTGTGTCTTTTCAGGTAATGTCAATATTTATGACTTGCCATAAAAACGTTCCATGTCATAAGTTACCCAAGGACTATTTTGTTTTCAATGACTGAATCATGGTTCAACTTTTGACCTGGTCCCCTAGTGAATGAAACCATGCATTTCTTGCCATATCTAAGTGACCACTCATCAGTAAAGCAAATGTACTACAGGGACTTAGACCCTAATTGTAACCTCATTTGAACATGGTCCCCGACTTTTGGAGATCATCTGCACTGACATGAAATCTCCTCTAGCCCTTCCTCAAGTTCCAACACTACCTCTTTTGGTATCAAAACAGTACCCCTCCTCAAGATGATGCTAGTGGTAATGCTGGTGAAAGTGGAAATGATGGTGATGATTATGGTTGTGGTGGTGATGATGGTGTTCTGATGACACCCAGTAACTATGGAGTTACTATTTGGTAGGTATTAAGATAAGCATTTTTCATGGATTATCTCATTCTATATCCACAACAATCCTATAAGGTAAATCCCATCCCCACTGAATAGGCATGAAAACTAAAGTATGTGAGTGTTAGGCAAATATTTTGCTCAAGGCCACACAACTAGTGACAGTGTCTGAGCATGGACCCAGACAACCCAACCCCTGCCCCTGGGATGGACATGCAAGTCTCAGGGCCACCAAGATCTGGCCTAGTCTATAGGATGCTGAGGACAGGTAGGGTGGGGGTTGGGTGTGCAAGTGCTTAAGTGTGAATATGGGTTTAGCTGACTACATTTGGGCAAATTTAAAGCCAAATGCTACACAACTGACTGGACTATGAAATGATCCAAAAAGGTAAGGGACCAAAGCCAGCAAACTGTTTCACAGTCTGGTTATTCCTTTATCACAAAGACAGAATCCCTGTGAGCAAGGCTAACTCCAAGGCAATGTAGAGTACACAGCACTGCCTGGATGTATTTTCACCACCGTCCTACCAGCATACCCAAAATATTATCAAAGATATCCATGTGTATTCTGACACTCAAACCTGAGTCCTGAAATAAAATGCTAATATTAATATACAAACCTATGATCACACTTGATAATTGGGCACTGAGGACAAAAGCAGAAACCGTTTGAGACTGAAAATTCTAGGATGATCCAAGATTCATAGTATCTCCATATTAATCTACTACTACTGCTGTCAACACAAAATAAACAGCAGGTCACCAAAATGGCAGACAAAAATGGTCAGAGGGCAGTAGGCAAAATTTGTAGGAGGTGCTTCAAATGAGTAATTAAAATAAAGGCGGGAGGGCAGTGCAACAGTGGCTCAGTGGCAGAGTTCTCACCTGCCATGCCAGAAACTCGGGTTCAATTTCTGGAGCCTGACCATGTCAAAAAAAATTAAAAATTAAAAATAAAATAAAGGAGATAAAAATCTTTCATTCATTCTATCCTATATTCTTTCATTCAATAAATATTATATATCAAGCCCTATGGATTTAAGTTGAGGTGCTTCCAATCCAGTGCAAGAGACATACAGGAAAGCAAGGATAAAGAAAAGAAAATTCACCATCTTGTTTAATAAGCCTTTTTTGGTGAATGACCATGTGCATCTACATGCATCTCAATTTTTGAATGGATTTCCAACAAAGCCTAACTTATTTAAGGATTAGATGTTGCTTTGTGTTCTTCATATGTCTTCTCCCCTTCATTAATGGGTGATGAACAATCAAATATGGTTTGTTTCAAGTGTCAATAAGTACTTGACTCTACATTTAATTCCCTTACCTAATTTTTTGTGCTTACTTTTTGAATTTTAGATATCTATAACTTGATTTCAAACACGGGTTTCAAATAACATCAATGAATGTATACTAGTATGGTATGAGAATACTGTGTTATAATAAGTACAAAGACCTTTCTCTCTTCTGAGAGACTTTAAAATTGTTTATGGTAATGAGACAGACCTACAAATAACTTTACCAAAAAGTGACACAAGTTACCATGAGAGTTAGAAAGATATAACAGGTTGCATTTCATTGAAAGAATTTGGA
Source organism: Tamandua tetradactyla (assembly GCF_023851605.1). Classification (NCBI taxonomy): domain Eukaryota; kingdom Metazoa; phylum Chordata; class Mammalia; order Pilosa; family Myrmecophagidae; genus Tamandua; species Tamandua tetradactyla. Next base: position 202,235,111 of record NC_135329.1, read on the forward strand.
GAGACAGTTTTCAAAACAATAATTTAAAATATTCAAGACAAAAGAATTTTATTTTTTTTAAAAAAGGAAAATAAAAATCAAATTCATTACAGTTCACCAATCTTTTTAAAAATAACCATTCAATATCACTTAGCATTGCTTATATTTGAGAAGCTGTAGCAGCCAAAGGGCTCAAACTGAACCCTTTTGGTGGTTATGAGTTTGTTTTTGATAATGCTCACATGTGCAGCACTCCATCTGGAAGATCTCTAGTTTCAGGTATGGTTTGATTCAGGGGTTCAAATAATAGCATAAAATCAAAGTTTCTTTATCTCTTGACTCTGCCCCCTACTGTGTTGGCTTCATTTTCAGGCTCCACGTGGCGACTCCTAAACAACTCCAGGCTCATAATCTTCTATGTTCCATCCAGCAGGGAAAGAAAGTATTTCTTTCCGGGAGCTCCTGCACATGTCCTGGACTCTCTCCTTCCCCCATCTCCAAAGCATTTCCGAAGTGGTTAAGGGGCTTTACTAAACTGAAGAATGAACCTTGGGTTGCTGACTGCAGTCATGGTACCAGGTGTAATGGCCCACCCAAGCCAAATGCACAGAGGGTAGAAGAGGATAGTCCCCCAAAGAGAAGGAAGGGGTGACTGATGCTACTATTTTCAACAAACATTCTCTACACGCAACTTGCTCTATTCTTTGTGACAGAAATTGTTCAAGAATCTTACATTCCAAGCATACAGCAAGGAACGTCAATGGCTTATATAGGAAGTGTAAAAATATAATTGTAGTTGTGGAACTCAAGTCTTTATATAAACACTTGATTCTTAAATCTTTATCAGGCTTTCCATGAATTGTTCTACAATCCCTTGAATTTGGATTCTTCTCTGATTCTTCTTCTGGGACTTTCATCCTTCCTGCTGAGCTTAATTGGAGGAGGGCTTCTGAAGAACAAGTAAGTGCTGACTCTTCAATCGAAAGCATATTGAAAAATGGGAAAAAACAGCATTTCTCAAAGTTATCTTTGAAGCTGACAGGAGAAATACATGCAAAAGCAGAAAACAACCAGACTGCACAGAGAGCGCCTGCGCATCAGCCCTGCTCTGTCTTGATGCTCTTTCTCACTGTAGATACATTCTGATCACCTGCAGAAAATACATAATGGTTCTAAAAACACTATTTAGTAATGGCTTTGAGAACACTGTTTAGTGCCCAGAGTGGAGAGAGGAGCAAGGATTATAACTGGATTTCATTGTAGAGATAAAGCATAAAAGTAGACGCACTCTTCAATCACAACCATAAACACTCATACAAACACCCTGCCAAAATATGCACCCCCTTCCCCCATCATCTGCCTTTCTGATAATTATGATCATGCTTATATAATAAGTCAATATGGGCTTCTTAAGTTACTTCAATTCACTTTGGAAGTAGTGGAGCAATACATGAGCCATAATTTATTGTTGAGCATATAGTAGAGCCTTAATAAATCTTTTATTGGTTAAATTAGTAACGATGGCTAATGACGTACAAGTCACCCCACTGGAGTAGCACACCATAATTTTAACAAGAGCCCAGGGGAAACTTTCTGCAGACAACACCATGACTCAAAGGAATGACTAATATTAGGAATTCCAGACACCATGGCAGATGCAAAGGGGGGAACTGCTTTAGCTTGTGCTCTATTTGGAGACTTCTGATATCACTATTTATCTGGTCAACATGTGGAGTAGGTTTCATCTACATTAAGTCTGTTTATTTTAAAGTAACAACCTCTGAGATAACTCTTGCCATACCCACCAGCCTCATCCAAATTAGATTGATTTCTTAAATGCAATTTGGTTTTTGGCAAGACTATTTGACTCATAAAATATGATACTTTAGAACCAGTCATTAAGAAGTTTTAAAAGAATCTTTAAAACTTGTCTGCTGAAATTGCATACATTTATATCTTGACAGCTCTGACATATTAAAATATGAATGTCCAGCACCACACACTGCACAACTCCAGGAGGTTCCATTCACATTGTACTTCATGTGAATTGTGTTCCTGGAGATGTACAAGGCAATAGCCTGTTTATATTTCACTCTCTTAAAATGCCATGATATATGTGTGTTTCCATGTGCCTACACAAATACTGTATCTATAACTTTATCTATATCTACATCTACACTCATATATATATATATAAAACGTACATATACATATGGATTTAAACATTATGTATGCTAGATTCCAACTTTCAAACCTTTTCCTCTACTCAATAGATAGTGAATTGGCCTAGAATAGCCCAATGTATTTGTGATGCCCAACCTATCACTTCTTTCAAATGCCATTCTGCTTTTGAGAATTGCCAACTATAACTGAGTCATCCAGACATGTATGTCTTGTCCATAATTTTATGTAAGTACCACATCTGGTTTGTTTAGTTGTATATAATCATATTGTGTGTGTATATACATATGTATATATGTATGTATGTATATATGATTCTGTGTGTGTGGAAAAGAGAGAGGAAGGGAAAGAGGGAGAGCGAGAGAAAGAGAGACTCAGGTATCCATTTATCTCAATACCAGGACCACCAGGACAGAAGTTCTTCCCCATAAATCAGGAGACTAGATTGTCCTGCCATATCAGCAACTAACTGTGTGAGCATAAGCAGGGCACTTCCACTTCTGAGACTAAGTTTCATTTTTAAATTGTACATTTAATCTAAAGAGCGTGGATATTTATTAATTGATAATCATCTGTTTAGGAGGCTGAGAAGTACACAGAATCTAGCCGCAGTGGATTTGACTGGAAAAATAGGCTGTATACCACTGTCAAGACTTCCAGGAGGATGTAAAGCTTGAAGGAGGACTGAAAAACGTGATAGGAGGTATACTATTCTATCTCAGCTGAAGTTAACATGAGTTAATTGTATAAAATACCCAATTCTAAAAATGAAAACCAAACTTCACTGAAACTGGAATAACACTCAACTAATCTATTCAAATTGGATTTCAACCAAGTTTCCAGGGTAGAAAAAACATGATTGGTCACCAGTTCCCAGTAAAAGTTTCAGTTTTCAAAATATTTCCTTGAAAAGAAAAAAAGGAAAGGGGTGGAATACCAATTTTGAACTTTAAAGACAAAAATCTTTGCCACATATATTCTTGGAATCCTTCTTAGTGCTCTCTCACTTTCCCCTTATCTTAACATTGCTATAAAAATGGACATTATTCAATTAATGTGATCTATTCTTTGTAGCAAGTCAAATTTCATTTCCCATCCATAGCATTATATCTTCTCACATATGTAATCCCGACCACTGAAGAAACCTAGCCATTCTTCCCTTATTTCATCCTGTATAGATTTCCCTATAAAATGTATATTCCCACTCTGGTGATTTATATCTAAGAAAAAAAGATATATCTAAGAGAAATCAGTGTCTTTCTTAATGCTTCAGAGATTTAAAAAAAATAACCCATTCTTGGCAGCAGCGAGATTATATTCATAGTGATAACTTACCTGTGAAACTATAAAGAACCAGCAGCCTTTTGAGCCTGTTACCATGACTTTGCACAGTAGGGCATTTTGTCCTGGACAGTGGACACTGGACAGTGTTAACAAAACGTTGCCATGAGTAAACCAGGTGAGAAATCATCGTGGGGCTATCTGACCATTTACTAAGACTAACAAGTATAATATCCTACACATTTGCATCAACTTCAACTCCATCCTGCCTAAAAAGTTATTTTGGAGATGAGTAAATTGACATTTAATTTCAAATCAACAAAGACCTTTCTTACTGTTCTTAACATCACAGAGGTTATTGGGGTGAGGGTGGGGTTGGGGGAATTAAGGCTGGAAGGAGCTACCTGGTATAACCTTCTGGTTATATGGGTAATGACACTGATACCCAAGTGGTTAAAGGATGTGCCCACATCCCAAGACTAGTTGGTGCCAGTGTCAAAATAAAAGTTTGTCTCAACTTCCAGGAAGATGGTCCAACAGAGTAGTTTGGGATTAGCCCTGCTTCACGGAAAAGTTAGAGAAGGGACAGAAGGGTGACTAAGGTGGCAATTTGGGAGTGCAGCTGACATGGGAGAGCATCACATAGGTCGGTCCTAGTTGCAGAGGCCAAGGAACTGAGAGGCAGAAAGCCGGAGAGTGGCACAGAGGTGCAGAGCCCACTGGGGTACAGGGACAGGAGCTGGGGACTAAGAAGTAAGCCAGGCCATGTTCCTTGGGCACACTACCCTCACCAATGCAGCCGCATGACCAGTAACTTACCCCACACCCCATACACTTGAACCCCGTCATCCACCTCCATTCCCCATGCTCCAAGTACCTGACCCCACCAGCTCCTAGTGCACAGACCTGCCCCACACCCCTATCACAAGTACAGCCCAATCGACCTCTCCTGGCCTCTTCCCTGCTGTACAACAATCCTGCAAACACAAGGCCTTACTTAGACTACTGAAAGAAATCAACTCCCAAAGTAAATCAATCAAGATATTTACATGCTACAAAGGCAACAGAAGATCACTAAGCATATCACAATGCAGACAGATCTAACCCTGCCTAATGACCAAATTAAAACACCAGAGGAGACACAGACATTGGAACAGCTAATCAAAGATGTTCATACAACTCTACTTAATAAAATAAGTGGGATAGCAAATGACATAAAGGAGATCAAGAAGACAGTAGAGGAGCATAAAGAGGAATTTGAAAGAATAAATAGAAAAATAGCAGATATCACAGAGATTAAAGACTCTATTGACCAAATAAAAAACATACTAGAAGCACACAACACCATATTTGAAAAGACAGAAGAAAGAATAAGTGATATAGAGAACAGGATAACTGACTCCTAAGACTCAAAACAACAAATGGCAAAAAAGATGGAAAAATTGAATTGGATCTCAAGGAAATGATAGTCAAAACAAAGCAAACAAATATAAGAATCATTGGTGTTCCAGAAGGAGAAGAAAGGAGCAAAGGGCTAGGAAGAGTAGTTGAGGATATAACAGGGAAAAACTTCCCAAACCCTCAAATCAAAGAAGCCCAAAGAACTCCAAACAGAATAAATCCAAATAGGCCATTCCCAAGGCACATACTAATCAGTCGTCAAATGTTGAATAGAAGCAGAAAATTCTGAAAGCGACAAGAGAAAAACAATCTACTCCATGGAAGGAAACCAAATAAAACTGAGTTCAGACTACTCAACTAGCATCCTGGAGGTGAGAAGGCAGTGTGGTATGATATATTCAAGATTCTGAAAGGGAAAGACTTCCAGCCAAGAATTTTTTACCCAGCTAAATTGTCCTTCAAAACTGAGGGAGAGATTAAAGTTTTCACACACAAAGAAGTCCTGAAAACATCTGTCAACAAGAGACTGGCCCTACAAGAAATACTAAAAGGAGTTCTGCTGGCTGAAAAAAAAGACAAGAAAGGGAGGTCTGGAGGAGGCACAGAATTGAAGAATACCACTAAGGGTAATTTAAAGAATACAAAGAGAAAGAGGGAAAAGAATATATCGATATGACAAATAAAATTAAAAAAACAAGATGGTGGATTCAAGAAACGCTCTTTCAATAATCACTTTGAATGTTAACAGACTAAACTTACCAATTAAAAGATACATATTGGCAGAATGGATTAAGAAACATAATCCAGCAATATGCTGCTTACAAGAGACTCATCTTAGACACAAGGATATAAATAGATTGAAAGTGAAAGGGTTGAAAAAGACTCTCCACACAGGCTGTAACCAAAAGAAAGCAAAAGTAGCTATACTAATATTGGACAAAATACTCTTTAAATGTAAAGACATCATAAGAGACAAAGAAGGACACTGTATACTAATTAAAGGGTCAATTCACCAAGAAGATATAACAATCATAAATGTTTATGCTCCCAATTAGGGAACTCCAAAGTACATGAGACATACATTGGCAAAACTGAAGGAACAATAGACGTTTCAACAATAATAGTAGGAGACTTCAATACACCACTCTCCTCTACAGAAAGAACAACCAGAAAGAAGATCAACAAGGAAATAGAGAAATTAAAAAATTTGATGCATGAATTATACATAACAGATATTTTTAGGTCATTGCACCACAAAAGTACAAGGTTATACATTCTTCTCTAGTGCTTATGGAACACTCTCCAGGATAGATAATATGCTGGGGCACAAAACAGATCTTTATAAATTTTAAAACATTGAAATTATTCAAAGCACTTTCTCTGATCACATGGGATGAAGGTGGATCTCAATTGCCACCAAAGAATGAGAACATTCACAAATATATGGAGGTTAAATAACACACTCTTAAAAAATCAATGGGTCAAAGAAGAAATTGCTAGGGAAATCAGCAGCTATCTGGAGATGAATGAAAATGAGAACACAACTTATCAGAACTTATGGGATGAGGCAAAAGCTGTGCTAAGAGGGAAATTTATTGCCCTCAATGCCTATATTAAAAAACAAGAAAGAGCAAAAATTGAGGACTTAACAGGGCACCTAAAGGAACTTGAGAAAGAACAGCAAACTAACCCCAGAGCAAATAGAAGAAGAGAAATAACAAAGATTAAAGTAGAGATAAATGAATGGGAGAACAAAAGAATAATAGAAAGAATCAATAAAACCAAAGCTTGGTTCTTTGAGAACATCAATAAAATTGATGGACCATTAGCAAGACTGACAAAGAAAAAAAGAGAGAGGATGCAAATAAACAAAATCAGAAATGAGAAGGGGTGTGCTATCACAGACTCCGAAGGAATAAAAGAAATCATAAGAGGATCCTATGAACAACTATATGCCAACAAAGTAGACAACTTAGTTGAAATGGACAAATTCCTGGAGACACACAAACAAGCTACACTGACTCAGAAAGAAATAGAAGATCTCAACAAACCAATCACAAGTAAAGAGATTTAATCAGTCATCAAAAATCTTCCTACAAAGAAAAGGCCAGGGCCAGTGGCTTCACAGGGGAATTTTATCAAACATTCCAAAAAGAACTAACACCAATCCTGCTCAAACTTTTCCAGAAAACTGAGGAAAAAGGAACTCTACCTAACTTAGTTTATGAAGCTAATGTCATTTTAATACCAAAATCAGGTAAAGATGCTATAAGAAGGGAAAACTACAGGCCAATCTCCCTAATGAGCATAGATTAAAAATTCTTAATAAAATATTAGCAAATCGAATCCAAATAACACATTAAAAGAATTATACACCAAGACCAAGCGGGGTTTATACCAGGAATGCAAGGATGGTTTAATGCAAGAAAATCAATTAATGTAATAAAGCACATTAACAAATCGAAAGGGAAAAATCACACAAGCATCTTGATTGATGCTCAGAAAGCATTCAACAAAATTCAGCATCCTTTTCTAATAAAAACACAACAAAGATAAGGATCAAAGTTAACTACCTCAATATGATAAAGAGAACATATGAAAAACCAATAGCCAGCCATCGTACTCAATGGAGAGAGCCTAAAAGCTTTCTCCTAAGATCAGGAACAAGACAAGGATGCCCACTGTCACCACTATTATTCAACATTGTGCTAGAAATTTTAGCTACAGCAATCAGGCAGGCCAAAGAAATAAAAGGTATCCAAATTGGAAAGAAAGAAGTAAACCCTCATTATTTTCAGATGATATGATACGATACTTGGAAGATTCTGAGAAATCTACAGCAAAATTATTCAAGATAATCAACAAATTCAGCAAGGTGGCAGGATATTAAATTAATGTGCAAAAATCAGTTACATTTCTATACACAAACAATGACCTAGCTGAGGAGTCAGTGAAAGAAAAAATTCCATTCAAAATAGCAACTAAAACAATCAAGTACTTAGAAATAAACTTAAGTAGGGACATGAAGGACTTGAACGCAAAAAACTACATAACATTGCTAAAAGAAATCAAAGGAGATCTAAATAGGTGGAAAGATATTCCCTTCTCATGGATAGGAAGGCTAAATATAGTTAAGATGTCAATTCTCCACAAATTGATCTACAGACTCAACACAGTACTAATCGAAATTCCAACAATCTACTTTGAAGATTTGGAAAAGCTAATTACCAAATTCATCTGGAAGGGAAAGAGACCTTGAATAACTAAAAGCATCCTTAAAAAAGAGGAACAGGGGCGGGCCGCGGTGGCTCAGCGGGCGAGGTGCTTGCCTGCCATGCCGGAGGACCTCGGTTCGATTCCCGGCCCCAGCCCATGTAAAAAAAACAAACAAACAAACAAACAAAATACAATAAAACAAGAAAATGTTTAAAAGATGTTTCCCTTTCTTCCTCCCTTCCTTCCTTCCATCCTTCCTTCCTTCTCTCTGTCTTTCCTTCCCTTCCTCCCTCTCTCTTTAAAAAAAAAAAAAAAAAAAAAAAAAAAAAGAGGAACAAAGTGGGAGGATTAACACTCTCTGACTTTAAAACTTATTATAAAGCCACAGTGGTCAAAACAGCATGGTTCTGGTACAAAGATAGAAGCAATGACCAATGACATTGAATCAAAAGTGCAAAAGAAACAGACCACCAAATTGATGGTCAACTATTTTTGACAAGGCCCCCAAATCCTCTGAATGGGGGCAAAATAATCTTTTTTCCCCATGGAAGAACTAAATATCAATACCTAAGAGAATGAAAGAGGACCCCATCTTATATCCTACACAAAAATTAACACAGAATGGATCAAACACCTAAATATAAGAACTAGCACCATAAGGCTTCTAGAATAAAATGTAGGAAAATATCTTCAAGACCTAGTAACAGGAGTTAGCTTCCTAAACTTAACACCCAAAGCACAAGCAACAAAAGAAAAACATAGATAAACAGGAATTCCTTAAAATCAAATGCTTCTGCACTTAAAAAAACTGTCAAAAAACATAAGAGGCAGCCAACTCAATGGGAGAAAACATTTGGAAATCACATATCAGACAAAGGTTTGATTTCCTGTATATACAAAGAAATCATACAACTCAACAGCAAAAGAACAAACAACCCAATTATAAAATGGACTAAAGATATGAATAGACATTTTTTGAAGAGCAAATACAGATGGTTCAAAACCACATGAAGAGATGCTCATTTTCAATGACTATAAGGGAAATGCAGATCAAGACTACAACAAGATACCACCTCACACCTGCAAGAATGGCTGCTATTAAACAAACAGGAAACTATAAATGTTGGAGAGGATATGGAGAACACAGTGCATACTTATGCACTGCTGGTGAGAATGTATAATGGTGCAGCCACTACGGAAGACTGTTCGGTGGTTCCTTAGGAAACTGAGTTGTCCTATGACCCAGCAATAGCACTAATTGGTATATTCCCAAAAGAGTTGAAAGCAATGACACAAACAGACATTTGCACACTGATGTTCATAGCACCATTATTCACAATTGCCAAAATACGGAAACAAACCAAATGCCCATCAATAGATGAGTGGATCAACAAAATGTGGTATATACATACGATGGAATATTATGCAGCAGTAAGACAAAATAACATCCTGAAGCACAGACAAGATGGATTAGCCTTGAGGACATAATGTTGAGTGAAATTAGCCAGACACAATAAGATAGATACTGTATGAGTCCACTTTTATGACCAGCATAAAGGTATAATCAGAGGCTTATTTTACAGAATATAGGGAACTTAGAGATACATAGAAGCTAGAGATGGATGAACTGTTAGCTGATGAGGTTGAACTCCAATGTCAGTGAATAGATAGGAGGGAAGGTGGTTCTGTAGTTATATCATCTATAACTAATATTACCATATTGAAGATGAACAAGATTGAAAGGGGTTGTGTAGACCATGTGTCCCACCGATTAACACTAGAAATACGAATTAGTTCTCACAAGAGTTACTTCAAAGATATGATTCTTATACAAAAAGTGTTTAAGTCCAGGGTGCAGGGGGAAAACTGCTATTGTATGCTATGATCTAGGTTCAAAAGGAAACCATCGGCACTACCACAGCAACAGCAGAGGTAAATAATGGAGGGAGGGACAAGAATTTAGAGGAGGTTTAGATTTCCTATCTGGCGAGCGTATGTTTATTGGTTTTCTTCTCTTGAGAACAATGAAATTATCTAAAATTGAGAATGTTGATGGACTGTGGACTTTGGGCCCTCTACATGATGCTCAATGAATGCAGGTGGCTGAAGGATGCACTGACGGAGAAGTAGATTGGGGAACGATGGTGTATACTTATGAATAAAGGTTGTGCTGCTACAAAAAAGGAACAAAGTCGTGAGGTATGCACCGATGTGAATGAACATGTGAGACATTTGGTGAGACAAAATAAGCCAGAAACAAAAGAACAAGAATGGTGTGGTCACTTTTAGAAAATGCTTATAAGGAACAGGAGCCGAGATTGCAAGCTTTTAGAGCCGACACATTAAGTCCAGAGTGGTGATTATTATTTCTGGATTTTGAGAGACTGTTTTATATATATAGCCTGATATTTAGAGGTAAGAGCAAAGCAGAACAGGTCAGGGTTAAAATAATTCAGAACATAGAGGTAAGGAAGAAAGTGTCTATATTTTAGAACCACACATACTCTTTAAGACCAATGGAAGAAAAGCTTATTTGCTCTGGAACTGAAATTTTCTGTAGTGAATAATTTAATGCACCTATTTGTATAGCTCATTTGAACAATTGAAACACAGGGAGCACAGAATAAGAAAGAGGCCCATTAAACCTGTATAGATTATTGTAATGCCCGGATGCATCCTAGAGTATATTAAGCAGATAATCAAAAAGTACTGGCAAAGTCCCCTGAGGGAAGGGAGAAAGAATATGGAACTATTAAACCTTTCATCAAGGAATCCCCTGATACTGTGTCAAACTTTAGGGACACTCAATCATGAGGCTTACTTTTGTGAAGCTTATGTAGGTAACAGAGAAGTTTAGACTACCTGTGGGCATGCCTAAGAGTTACTTCTGGAGGACCTCTGTTGTTGCTCAGATGTGCCTCAGTCTCTCTAAGCCCAACTCTGCAAGTAAAATCACTGCCCTCACTCATGTGGCATATGGCATCCAGGGGTGAAAGTCTCCCTGACGATGTGGGAGAGAACCTCCAGGGATGAATCCAGACCTGTCACCATGGGATGAACAATTCCATCCTGACCAAAAGGGGGAAAAGAAGTGCAATTAATAAAGTATCAGTGGCAGAGAAAGTTCAGAGTCGAGAGGCTGCACTGGAAGTTGCTCTTACGCAAGCTTCAGGTAGACCTTGTTACTTATCATAACCTGCCAACCCCCAACCAGGACCATTCCAGCCAATCCTAAAGAACACCTAGGGCAATAGATAAGATTCCACAAGGATTCCAGGCACTAGAGTAACTTTCCAGAAACCTACAACTTCCACATGGGTCCTTGGTACAGATCAGTCCTGAAACCTAGCCCAGCCTCCTCAGAACATCAGATAGCTCCATTTCCCTACCCCATATTTGTGACAGAACCTTCCAATATAAAAAATTTAGAATGGTTGTAGCACAAACACCCTTAAAGAGAAGGATGGAAAAATCAAAGGTGATGGTGGAGTTATACAGAGAAGATAGAATTTAACAAATGAATATGAATGCTGAATCATTAAATTGGTATCTCTTTTAATCTCCAGTATTTTAGAGCAGCTAGAAGTAAAAACCTAAAATTGTGAATCGTAACTCATGTCAAAGTCTGAAATATGTTCTACAACTAATTTTGGTGCTGTGCTTTGAAATTTATAGCTTTTTTGTATATATGTTATTTTTCACAAAAAAAAAGAAAGAAAAATGTTGATTGTGATGATAAAAAAATATTTAACCCCTCTAGCCTCCTATATTCTGGAGCAGCTAGAAGGAAAAATATGAGATTATATGGTTGCCCATAATAAACTCTGGGATCTTTCCTGTAACTACTTGTTGAAAAGTGTCTTGAAAACTATTGATTTTTTATTCCTTTGCTTTGTATATATATTATACTATACAATAAAAAAGTTAAAAATCCAAAAAAGAAAAAAACAATAACCAACCAAAAAATAAAAGTCTGTCTCCTGAGTCCAAGGCCAGCGTTCCTGGTTTTCAAGTAACCCAGTGACATGTTGGCATGTAAACAATTTCAGGTTGGGTGTGGTCCTCATTTTGCTATGCATATCTAATAAAACTCCATTTTAGAAGATGACCTGGCAAAACCATCAAAAACTTACAAAAATAAAGGTGGATTTATTCCCTCTGCCCTGAGAGCATCACCTCCTGCAAATTCCTACACAGAGTGGGCAGGGGTTTGGTCCATTCTATAAAGTGTGCTTTATTCCAAACACTTTATCCTTAGAGTGATCTTGGAGAGGAAACAGCACATTCTTTGTGGCTCCATGGGGAGGGCAGGGAAACCCTCAGAGGTGCTCTGAGAGAAGGAGCTAACCTGACTGCCATATTGTGAAACAAATCATGCTGCCCCACACATTCCTGCTGGGACCCATCAAACAGGCTCTTCTGCCACCACCTCTACCCTCCCTGGGAAGGATAGGAAGAAGGGGAGAGCCTGATGCCCACTGCTCCACATGCCTCCTTTGGGTGGGGCTAATGAGGCAATGTTCCCTGTTCATGGATCTGTCTTAGGAAACCACCTGCCCTGGGGGCAAGCACGTTCTTCATTCTCTCTGCCCACCTGCCTTGTAGCATCGCTTCTCTTCCCCGCCTCTAAGTCTTGTTGCTAGGAGATATGTAGTCAGAATTTCATTTTGGCAGTGGGACCCAGCCAACATTCTCCTTAAAACCATAAATGAAGTTCATAACTCTCTCCTGATTCCAGAGACTGTCTGAGAATTGGTTCAGAGTCTAGCAGAAAGAAACACGAAGAGGGATCACCGGGCACCCTTGGATAGTGGCAGAACGAGAGGAAGAGAGGAATGACAGATCTCACTGAAGTCAGTACTAAGTCGTAATAGCAACAAAAAGAGTAAGAACGAGTCGAAGTTTTGATCTAAGTGCCTTTGGGACAACACTAAGCAGAGTGTTGAAATGAAATGTCAGCAAGGAGAGAACCAGATAATATAAGCCCATCTCCAGTTAAGCTGTAAATAGATTGATGGAAGAGGCTGAATGTCTTCCAGTTCCTTAGACGGACACTAGGAGGGACTGGACTCAGGACGGGGAAGCTGGGCTCCAGGTGAGTTAGTGTGGAGACCAGAACAGGGACCCACATCTGGCTTCTAATGCAGGCTTTGACTCATATTAGCACTGTGACCTCAAAAAATTCTCTCTGCACCATTTTACTTTGAGATGGACACAATCATTTCTGCATGAGGTTGTTTTTAATAACAATGTATGGAAAGGGGCCATGGTGGCTCAGCAGACAAGAATGCTCACCTGCCATGCCAGAGGACCTGGGTTCGATTCCCGGCGCCTGCCCATGTTAAAAAAAAAAACAATGTATGGAAAGGCCTCAGAAAACTATGAGGAACAATAAAAAAAAATTTGAAAGGATGACCTCATGAAAAGAAACTAGAAAGCAATTAAAAATGATAGATAACTAGACCTCATAGTATCTTTAGGCTGGTGGGTCTGAGATAAAGAGAGAATTCTGACCTGCATAGGAATGGAAAAGAGAATTTATCTCTTTCCATATAAAAGATATGGAAAGATATGGAAAAGGGCTGGAGAGGAAAATAGAGAAGGAAAGTATCAAAGAGGTGATTTCAGGGCAGGGCCACTACCTCCCTTGCGCAAAGAGTGAAACACCCCCCATGCCTCAGGCAGGCACACTCCCTGCAGAGGCTCAAGGATGTGCTGAGCAGGCAGGGAATGTATTCCAGCTCCCAACCCCCCTCTCCCCGCCATCAGTCCCTTGGCTGTCAACCTTGCATGCTGCCCAACCTGGCCAGCTGCACCTGGTGGCCCTGGCCAGCTCTTGCTCAGGACCACTGTCCTTTTTCTTTCCCTAGGAAGCAGAAGTTGTAACAACACTCTTACCTTTCAGCCTGCTGTGGAGGATTACCCCCTTAGAGGGAGAAGCTCTTTGGGAAGTAGCAGACAATGACAGAGATTATTAGAGAGCAGCATTACTCACAGCTCTGCAGCCAGACAGGCGGGAGGAGGGCGACCCAGAGGCTCGGCTTGTCAAGACTGAGCTTTCGGACTCACTGCACTTGGTAGGAAGAGGGCCAGCAGTTGATGGGCACCTCCTGCTCGCACCCTGAGGAACACTGCAGCTTGCCTCTTGCTAGTCCTCTCGCTGCGGGAGTTCACTGTTGAATTCATGTTTTGTACAATTACCCAGAGGCGATGGAGATATTTTTGCATGTTTAATCAATCTAATAACCAGAACCTGAGACCGCGTGTACATCACCTAGATTAAATCTTCTCTCTCACATCTATTCACTTATCCTCCCCTTCACAAGACTCTCAAGGTTTTATTTCTTTTCTCACACATTCCTGTAATTTATTCATCTCAAGATGCACTTCTGTCTCATTTAATCATTTAAACAGACCTTTGGTGCCTATTTAATTGATTCTTCCTGGGTTTTAATTTGCATCTTTGACTTTGCCATCCTGATTTCTTTGACTCTCCCTGTCTGCATGACATATGTTTATGCTTTAACAGGTTTCCAATATTCCAGAAGACTTCAGAGGCCAAGGTTGAAAAAAAATGCTGTTTAAAACAGAATCCTATTTGAACAGAATCCTATTTGATTGGCCAAGCAGTTGAGCAAAACCAAGAGTAAACACTCTGTGGCTACAGGAGACAGACAAGCCAGGTCATCCTTTAATGCTAGCTATTCCAAGCCAACATGGCCAGCTCCTGGGAGGGTGAAGGACCACATGTTCCCATTTGAGGTCTCCCGCTAGGAGCCCAGTGATCAGAAAAGGTTATGTGAGGTATTTGCTTCTATGTGATTTGGGGATCCACTTTTTTTTTGTATGTTGTATGGGAGCATCACATTTCATTCTTTTTCCATGTGAGTATCCCATTATTGCAGCACCATTTGTTGAATTTTTGCTTGTTGTTATTGTTTTGTGTTTGTGGGTTTGATTGTTTTGGGGAAGCGCATTGGCTGGAAATGGAGCCCTGATCTCTCGCATGGCAGGCGAGAATTCCACCACTGATCTACCCTTGCACCCCCAACCTGCTATTTTTCTCTTGTGCATTTGGATTTGCTTTTTTGTGGGGCCGAAGAGATGATGAAGAAACATACTATTGAATTAATAAACTAGTAAGTTTGGGAAGGCAGAGTGCAGGCAAGACTTTCCCCATTGGGAACAAAACTTGTGTTTTTAATTCTATGTAGATTAAGCATAAATGGAATTGCATAAAGATTGTTATAAATTAGTACTAAGGAAGGTCCATATGACAGAAGGAAGGCGAGGGAATCAAGATGCTTCAGTTCTGACTTCATGAGCCTATACTGCAAATAATGAGAGACAGTTTTTCCAACTCCTCACGAGAGGGTTCAACCCTGGGCCTGGGTTGCAGGAATGATTGAATTTTTATTGGCATCCTGCCACTAACCTGATATCATCCTTCTAATTTTATTTTCTCATTGAAATAATGGGAGCCATGAGCTAGAAATTGTTCCTCAGTGGTATTTTGCAAAGGAGTGGATATTTTTAAGCACCAGAATTTCTGGCTTATGACAGAAAACTGCTGAATATTATGGATGCCACATGCATTTATTATATACTTCAAAGGAAGAAAAATATTACTCAAATTTTAATCACAAGCACAGAATCAGTAAACTTGCAATGTGGATGTATAATTTCTGCCAAAAAAAGAGTAAACATTCCAAGTCTTTCATTTGTGTTAATGAGCTTCAGAAACAGTACTGGCACCCAATTTTCTAATTAGTCCAATGGGTATAAAATGCACCCATTTTCTCATTAATATATTTAAACACTCCTTCATGAAAAGTGGCAAATTTACTTTAAATGTACAATGAGTTTTTTAATAAACCAAGGCCTTGTTATAAGGGTTAGTCTGTCTTAACGTTTCACTTCAATCAATAACAAGACCTTGATTCCGAAAAAAAAAAAAAAGCCAAATATATATGTACTGTTATACATAATATCAATATCCTTTTTAGATTTTTAGGAAATCTCAACCCCTTGTGGGTATTGAAATAGTACATATGAACTGTACCCAATCTTTAAATACGCACATATATATATATTTTTTTATTTTATTTTATTTTATTTTAGGGAGCATGGGCAGGCTATGAGAATTGAATCTGGGTCTCTGGCATTGCAGGCAAGAATTCTGCCACTGAGCCACCATTGCACCACCCTATATTTTTGAAATTTTTTGTCTTGTACATAAACTTTTCTGTCCACGATTCTAGGAACTCTGATTGGTTCCCAGAAAATAACTAAATGGTGATTTCAGTTGCTCTATGTTTATTCCTTTATGGTTAAATTGGTGGCAAGTTGGACCACTGCTAAGAAATCTGAGATTTGGAGATGCAAAAGCTAAACTATTTTGGAAATAAATAAAAAAAAAAAACAATTGAAGGTGGCCCAAGAATCATGCAATAGGAAGAGGCTGTGGAAAACAGGGCTGCCCCGCTGTGTAGTTTGTTCTCTGCAAAGGTGTCAGGAACAGTTACCCAGTGGGAGGACAAAGTCCAGCCCTCACCCCACTCACCATGCCTAGTATGCCTCTGATAAGGCCACTCGAAGGTTATCAAATGCACATTTAGAAGGAGGTAGCTTGGTTCCAGTCTGGGGGTGTTTAGTCTAGGGGTGTTTAGTCTAGGGGTATTATCTCAAGTGAGGAAATAACTCAAAGGCACATGACTCCAAAGAATGATAACAATTGCTCAGCCAAGAGCCTGATGAGATGGAACTAGGGGGAAAGGAGAAATGGAGAGTGGCAAGAGCAGCAACTCTTGGCTAGAGTGACATAGAGGCAACAATAAAAAACAAAACAAAACAGGTGTATTCTGAGAACAAGACCAGTGCAACTGACTGAGTCTAACTAATTGAGGTGATGCCAAAAGGTATTTGAGAGAATATTCATATAAGAAGGGCTTGGTGGTTCAGCCACGTCAGGCAGACATCTGTTTTTCATATAGCATCCCTTCATACTGACTTTCCTAGAAGGCTCTAGCTAAGGAAGTGAAAGTGGGTGAGACTTAGAGCTAGAAAGGTAACATCCAGGCACTGTAAATGAAGTAAAAGGCAATAAGGTGATCCTAGAGGAACATGATAAGGGCTATGGTGAAGGATGAAAAAGAAACTAGCCTGAGTGAGCTGCTGGCCTGAGGCCCTTTGCAAATCCCCCTTTCTATGAGCAAGACTGATTCCATAATTAAGTGCTAGACAGACACAGTAGGTAGGAGTTTGGAGAGAGGTAGGGGTTTCTGGTGGAAAGGGTTTTCTCAGTTCAAGTGTAGGGGGTCAGGGAACCACTTGCCCACAGCTGCAGAGAAGCAGATAGTGGCAAGGAAGGGAAGATGAAAGGAGCAAGTAACCAAGTGGAGATGAGGAAACCCATTGTGGCATAATAAAAAGTGTGTCTGGTCTTTTCCCCAAGAAAGCAATCTCTGAATCTCCAGAATTTCCTGTGATGGGAAGTTTTGTTTTTTGTCCTTCCTCTGGGCCCAGGGTCATACCTGATAACTCATATGCTAATGAGAAGCCTGGAAGAAGCCAGGCACACTTGCAGTCTTAGGGTGGGGGCTGGTCACAGAAGAAAGACCAATTACATGATTAGGGGCTGGGATTTTGAGCCACCTCATGTCAGCCCCACTATCCTGACCTCTGAGAAGGGAGATGGGGCTGTAGATTGAGCTCAACCATATGGGCACTGATTCCATCAATCCTGCCTAAGTAATGAGACCCCATGTAAATCCTGCCTATGTAATGAGACCCTGAGGCTCCAGTGAGCTTCCAGGATTAAGAAAATGTGTCACTGCTATGCTAAGACACAAATATAAACTCTATGTGGCGAGGACAGAGAAGCTTGCATTTAAGATCCTCTCACACCTCACCCCATGAGTCTTTTCTTTTGGCTTCTTCATATTTGTATCCTTTTACTATAATAAAGCTATAATCGTAAGCATAGCACTTTCAGTGAGATATGAGTCATTCTAGTAAATCATCAAACCCAAAGGGGGTGGCGGGAACCCCCGAATTTGTGGCCAGTTGAACGGAAATTCAAGTGACCTCAGGGTCTAAACCTGTGAATCTGGTATAACTCTGGGTAGTTAGAGTACAGCTTGAACTGATTGAAATTTTGGAAATCTGTATTGTCTGTGTCAGAAACTGTTGTAGGAAGTGTCATAGAAGTTTTGTGATAACCATCTGTTCTAGTTTGCAAACTGCCGGAATGCAATGTACCAGAAACACAACAGCTTTTAAAAGGCGAAGTTTATTAAGTTGCAGGTTTGCAGTTATAAGTCCGTGAAAATATCCCAATTAAAGCAAGTCTATAAAAATGTCCAAATTAAGGCACCAACAAGAGGTTACCTTCACTCAAGAAAGCTGATGAAATTCAGGGCTTCTCTCTCAACTGGAAAGGCAAATGGCAAACACGGTGATATCTGCTAGCTTTCTCTCCAGGCTTCTTATTTCATGAAGGTCCCCTGGGGGTATTTTCCTTCTTCATCTCCAAAGGTCTCTGGCTGTGTGGGCTCTCATGGTTCTCATGGCACTCTCCTAAATGCTTCCTCTTTTAAAGGATTTCAGTAAACTAATCAAGACCCACCTGGAATGGGTGGAGTCACATCACTCTCTGATCAAAGATTAATATCCACAATTGGATGAGTCACAGCTCTGTAAAGACAATCTAATCAAGTTCCCAACCTACACTGCTAAATAGGGATTAAAAGAAATGGCCACCTCCATGAAGTGGATCAGGATTAAAACATGACTTTTTGGGTCCTGATGGCTCAGTAGCAGAGTTTCACCTTCCATGCCGCAGACCCGGGTTTGATTCCTGGTATCTGCCCATGTTAAAAAACAAAAACAAGCAAACAAGCAAAATGACTTTTCTAGGGCACATAATCCTTTCAAACAGGCACACCATCTCACTCTACATTAAAGATAATAATGAAATTCAAAATTTTTTCAGGTCTTCTCCTCTTTTGGAGAATGCCCATGCTCATCTTCCTTCAAGCATGTACTTTCACTATGCATTGAAGTTTCAAAAAAAAAGAAAAAGGAACACTTTTTCTGGCAGATACTTGTAAAGTCATAATTTCAGACAACTCTGGAAGGGATAGAAAGAGGGATTAAGGAAGTAATTATTACTAGAAAATGAATAAACATTCACCAGACATTCTTCTACCGTGAAGTTCCACTTTTGCAAACAAAATAGGAAATATATGATATGATGTAATATGAAAATAAAAAATAACACATAATAAAATATCTAATTCCCTCCTATTCATCTATATGAAATTAGATACCCTCCAGGACAGCAATGCACCTTGATATAAGCCCACACTCTGGTTCCCTTATCCTACCACATCTTCAAATCTCTCACTTCCTATAACAACCCTGGACCCCTGGCCGTTCCATCATCTTCACACATACCCTCAAACATGATGATACTCCAGCACTTGTTTGAACACCCAAATTCTTTAAGGTTCATTCATATTCATTCACACACAAATAGCCAGGGAAGAGTTAAGTCTACCCAGAGTACTAAACAAATGTTAAAATGCCTGTGCTTTGAAGAACACACACCAATATCATTAGGGTGGCACTCAGAAACTTCTACAATATAGCCTCTGGCTACTTCCCAACTCTAGCTCCATCATTGATTAGCTGTACAATTTAGTAGGTAAATAAATCTCCTGGATTTCATTTTCCTATAAATACCGGGATAATAAACTGTGCTGTGAAGCTCAAATGATATATAGGTCAAAATGCTTTGTTAAGGCGAAAATGCTATATAAATGAGTGTTTTTGTTTCCTAGGATGCTTAAACAAATACCATGAAATGGATTGGGTTAAACAATAGGAATTCCTTCGCTTATGGTTTTGAAGCTGGGAAATGTCCAAACCAAGGCATCATCAAGGCAATGTTTTGCTCCTAAGGTGGTGTCCTTGGCTCCTTTCATGGCAAGTCACGTGGCAATGTCATCTTCCTTCTCTCTGGGTTCCATTCCAACTTCTTGCTTCCGGCGACTTTCTCTCTTTCTGTCTGATTTTCATTCCAATTATACGACTCTAGTAATAACCTTAAGACCCATCCTGATTGATGTGGGTCACACCTTAACCGCGACCTACATCCAATGGGTTCAGAACCATAGGAATGGATTAAATTTTTTTAAAAATGTTTTGTGGATACATACAGCTTCAAACCATCACAAAAGGTTATTAATACTCTCCCTTTTCATAAACCGCATTTGCATCTTAGCTTGATAGATGTAACTTGTCATACCTACCACCCACAGATCCTTCACCATGCCAGTGCCTCAACTCCTTCCTCCCTTCCAAATCTTGCCCATCCTTCAGGGCCTAGAAGGCACCTGTTCTCCTTCATAAAATGTTCCTGAGGAACTTTTTCCTCCAACTGTAAGAAATAGCCTTTAGAAGACGAACACTCCTACCAAGAGCAATTAGTTAGAATAAAATACGAAACTGAAAAAAAAAAATCTGTTTTACATCATTGGAGACCTGCTAAGGAAGTCAGAATATGAGAGGCTAGATCCAGGAGGAAACAGAACTTCACTGAGACAAATTGAACATTCTACCCAGTATTTTCTCACCTAGGGCACTGAATGATCCTTAAGGGGCACAGAGTGAGAGGAAAGAAGCCGGAAAGAAAGCCAGAAGAAAGCAACAGCTACGTAAGAGCTTTTAGCAATGTTACAGGGTTGGGGAAACAAAAACTGGAGTTCAGGCCATCTGGCTGAGCAATGATGTGAGGAATCAAGGTCTTGAAGCAAAATAAATAATCAACCCCACATTACTGCCAACAGAATAATAAGAGTGACAGCTTATTTGTCAAAAGAAAAGATGGAAGCCAGACAACTGCATGATACCAACAAAATACTAGAGAGGAAATAAAAAACAACGACAACAAAAATATTAACCTAGTGTTACTTCTATACCCAGCAAAAATGCCTTCCAAAAGTGAAGATAAAATAAAGACCTCTAAAGAAAAACAAAAAATTGAGCAAGTTCATCAATAGATGGTGTCGTTTTCAACGTAAAAGTCTTTCACATTTTTTCAAGAGATTTATTTCTAGGTAATTGCTGTTTATAAGACCACTGTGAGTGCTATTCTTAGTTAAAATTTCATTTTCAAATTGTTGTTGCCAGTATATAGTAATTCAATTGATGTTTGAATAGTTAACGTGTACTTATCATCCTTGGTAAATAAACCTATTAATTCAAATATTTTATCTGTAGATTCTTCTGGATTTTACACATATACCGTTATGTAATTTATGAATAAGGACAGGTTTTTTTTCCTTTGTATGCCATTTTTTCTTGTTTTGTTGGCCTGGCTAAAACCTACAGCACGATGTTAAACAAATGGAGTGCTGAACAGAGGCATTGCTTTGCTCATGGTCTTGAATATCTCTTTCAGTATTACCGTTATGGTAATGTTTGCTGTAGATTTGCTTTACTGATGTCCTTTATCAGATTAAAAAAGTCTCCCCGCATTTTAGCTTGATAGGGGTAAATTTTATTCTCATATTTTGAATTTTATCCAATAGTTTTATGCAGGTATTAATATAAGAAAATATGGATGATCAAAATTATTTTTATCTTACCTGTTCGTATGAGGATTACATTGATTGATTTTTTTTTTTAACATGGGTAGGCACCAGGAATTGAACCCCGGTCTCCAGCACAGCAAGCAAGAGCTCTTGTCTGCTGTGCCACCATGGCCCACCCCATTCACTGATTTTTTTGACATTGGTTTTTGAATTTTAAATCAGCTTTGCATTTCTAGAATGAACTTAATTTGGTCATAATGTATCCATGTATTTAATTTTTATTGTAGTATTTGGATCCATAGGTATTTAAAATTATGACACATAATTTCAAATATTTGTAAATTTTCCAGTTAATTTTTTGCTTCTAAATTTCTATCTTAATTCCATTGTGTTCAATGAACATGCTCTGAATCATTTCAATTTCCTAAAACTGAAACCTTCTTTCTGGCTAAGAATATGGTCAATTTTGGTAACTGTTCCATGTAAACTTGAAAATAATGTATATTCTTCAGTTACTCAGTACAATTTTCTATACATGCCCAAATTGTTCACATCTTCCCTAGCTTCACTGATTTTTGATCTGCTTATTCAGTCAGTCACTGAGAGAAGTAGGTTAAAGATTTTAACTGTGATTGTTCATTTGTCTATATTTTCATTGTCTATCAATTTTTGCTTTATATATTTTGAACTATGCTACTAGAGACATGCGTCAGCCCTTCTCAATACATGGTAATAGATCTATTGGATATCCACAAGGAAAAGAATGAATCTGACCCCTACTTAATATCATATGCAAAAAAATCAATATCAAAAATAATAAATATTTTTAAAAATCAATATCAGAGAGATTGTAGAGAAAAATGTAAAAGGCAAAATGATGAAGCATCCAACAATAACCTAGAAGAATATCTTCATAAATGTGAAGTAGGCAAAGATTTCTTACATATGACATAAAAAAGAACAAACCATAGAAGATAAGCTTGATATAGTTACTGCATTACAATTAAGAATGATTGATTTCTTAACCCATTAAAATCATATTAACTTCAATTCATCAATTAATTAAGATTGTACAAAGGCAAGCCACATTGAGGGAAAAGTTTTTTTGCAATACAAAATCTGACAATGGACTTGTGTCCAAAATATAAAAATTATGTACACAAATTAATGATAAAAAATTTAACAACCCAATAGAAAAATGGGCAAAAAAACTGAACAGGCATTTCACACAAGAGGATATCCAAATCATCACTAAATGTATAATGGGAGCTAAAGACCATTAATCATTCTGGAAATGCAAATTAAAATCACGGTGAAATACCCATTAGAAAGGTTCGAGGGTGTGTAGCGACTGGAACATTCAAATACTGCTGCTGAGAATATTAACTGATAAAAGTACTTTGGAAAATAATATTTCCTAAAACTAAGGATCTACTTATCTTAAGATCCACCAATTCTATAACCAAGAATATGCCCATCAGACAAGCATACATACATCAAAGACTGACGCTAAGAATGATCATAGCATCTCCATTCATAATAGCCATAATTGGAAACAAAACAAATATCCACCTACAATAGAATAGATAAGTAAATGTTGATAGATTCTTACAACAAATCACTGGATAGCAATGGAAATGAATATGCTGCTGCTACTCACAATAGCATGGGTGAGTATCACAAATATAATGTTGATCAAAAGAACTCAGACACAATGAAGTACATACTGTATAAGTCCACTGAACTTTTACAAAGTTCAGTAACAGCCAAAGCTAATTTTTGGTGGCAGAAGTCAGGATATGTTGCCATCAGGGACCAATGGTTAATAAATGGGCAGAACCCAAGGGAGGCTTCTTGACTGCTGGAATGTTTTCATCCTTGGTTTAGAAGGTGGCTACATGGATGTGTTCACTTTAAAAATTAATTTTAGCTCTCTATTTATGATCTGTGTGTGTTCTGAATATATACTCAATTGAAAAAGAAGTTTTCTTTAAGAAAAATCATATAACCACTTTAACCCTTAGTATTTACATCTTCCTTAAAAGTTATTTAGCAAATGGGAACTTGCCATACATGTTTTATGTTTCACATATATGGTAGGTTATATATATATATATATTCAACATTTTGCAATTTCCCTTGACCAAGACCATATTATACATCTTTGTGTCTCTAGCACTGTATACCCCAAGAACTACTTACAAATTTTCATTGATAATGACATCTCATAAATAAGAAAGCACAGATAAACAATGAGAGAACCATTAACATCCATGTCTAGAAGAATATACTTATAGATACGCATAACATACCCTAAACCATGCACCAGTCCTTCCTTCTAAAGATTAAAAGGAAGAAAAAATCATTTATTCTGTGCTTACTATGTTCCTTCCATTCACTAGCTTAAGATTTGACATACATGACATCAATTTGTACTCACACTTTTGGTAATGACTATTTTTATTCCATTTTTGTAGATACAGAAACTGAGGTACAAATGATTTTAATGAAGTTTCCCAAGAGAACATAGTCACCAAGTATCAAAGCCAGAATGGTGGGCTTTATTAACTGGTAAGTGAAAAAGACAATATGTATTTCCCCCTCTCCTCCTTCTCCACTGGGTGCATCTGGTGGGTCTGTCCAGCAAAGTTCCCTGCCCCAACCTCCTCCATACGATCCTAAGTAGGCAAATCAGATTCTGCCTGCCTGAAGGTTGATCCTTGAGTCGAGATCACAAACACTGTGTATTAGTTTCCTAGAGCTGCTGCAACAAACGACCCCAAATTTAGTGGCTTAAAACAGCAGAAATGTATTGTCCCACAGTTTTGGAATCCAGATGTCTGAAATGAAGGTGTCACCAGGGCCATTTCCTCTCTAAACTAGTTGGGAAGAATCTTTCCTTGCCTCTTCCTGGTCTCTGATGGTTTGCCAGCAACCCTTGGCGTTCCTTAGCTTGCAGTTGCAACACTTCAGTTTCTGCCTCTGTGTTCACATAGCCTTCTTCTCCCTGTATCTATCTGTATCTCCTCTCCCCTTCTTAGAAGATCAGTCACGTGGGATTAAGGGCTCACTCTAGCCCAGTGTGACACATTTTAACTTAACCAATTCCATCTGTAATGTCACTGTTTTCAAGTAAGTTCCCATTCATAGTTACTGAGGGTTAGGACAGGAACATACCTTTTTTTAAGGGCAAAATTCAACCCACAAGAACACATTGATTAATCTCAGGGGTGATATTCTTCCTTTCTTACTTCCTAGAGCCCCAAAGTTAACCTGGTTCCAATAATGTTGTTCTAGATTCTGCCAACATCACCATATCTTTCCAATAAATTGTGTTTCTGCTTAAGTAGGAAAAACTGGTTTCTATGATTAAAATTCAAGGACCCTCAATGAATCACCAAGAAACATTGTAAAGGTGATATGGACAAGACCCAGAGCAGACAAGTGACTTTCTTAAGCTTCTCAGTGGCAGAGAGGCTTGTATGTCAGGTCTCCCACTTCTGCTCATTTCTCCAGTCCATTTTCCTTGCCAGGTGATAGCTTTTGTCTTCTACGTTGATGAACCTTAACTGTGGTTGTATATAGGGTCCGCAGTGAAGGCCTTTAGAAACCTCAGTTTCTTGCAGGTTTTTCTTCAGCTGCAGCTGACACTGCCAAGCACCATCATCAAAAATTGGTCAGCATGCTTTAAATTCAATTTGCCTGGCATTTTGGCAGTTAATCAGTTAATCACTGGTGGCTTTGCATTGTTCTCTGTTTCACATGCCTTCTCTCCCATTTGTCTGTTTGCTCTGTATTCTTTATACTCCTCATGCTGTTCAGCACAAGGCTAACACTCTGAGGTTGACCTGAAAGCAAACATATAAAATAATTACCTCCCGCTCTCTGATTTTAAATTGTAGTAGAGGAGATTCAGAGACAGCAGAGCAGAACAACATAGCCACGAGAAGCAGAGTCCACCAGCCAGTGACCTTTGGAGATGAAAAAGGAAAATGCCTCCCAGGGAGCTTCATGAAACAGGAAGCCAGGAGAAGCAGCCAGCAGATGACGCCATGCTCGCCATGTGCCCTTCCAGGTGAGAGAGGAATCCTGACAGTGTTCGCCATGTGCCTTTCCAGATGAGAGAGAAACTCTTGACTGTGTTCACCATGTGCTCTTCCAGTTGAGAGAGAAACCCTGAACTTCACTGGCCTTCTTGAACCAAGGTATCTTTCCCTGGATGCCTTATATTGGACATTTCTACAGACTTGTTTTAATTGGGACATTTTCTCGGCCTTAGAACTGTAAACAAGCAAACTAGTGTGTTTCTGGTATGTTGCAGTCTGGCAGCTAGCAAACTAGAATAGCATCTTACTTGCTCACTACTTCTTGTTGCACTCATTTGTTAGATCAATAATTGAGTAATATGGATGGCAGATTCCCTTAGTCTGTGACAGCAAAGCACTGAATTGATGTCTTGGTTTATGTTATAATCATTTACTGTCATCTTCCTGAACCCCTCGGGATTCGGGGGGGGGGGGGGTGCAGATGTTGAATTAAATGGGAATAAGATGAGAACCACCATACTGAACCTCGAAGTCATTCAGGGAGCCGTTCCTTCGTCATGCCCTCTGGGATATGACACTTTACTGTTTGGCCAACAGCTGAGTATGGAGGCAGGTTCAGACTCTTCCCCTCAGCTTTCTCCATAGTGATAATGTTATCTTAGGGTCAAGGAACCAACTTGACATGCCTACTACAAGCATATCATGTTGTTTTTTAAATCATTTGTGGATACACATTTGTGTTGTTTCCATAGTTGAATTATTAAGAATAACGCTATCTACTTTGGCAGGGAAAAACCCGTTTGAATCTCTTTTGTGTACATACCACAGGGTGGAAATGCTGGGGCACATATGGTAATTCTAATGTAACCTCATCCCCCAACCCCGGTGTTGTCAGATTGAGGCATGTGCCTAGGGTCCGCGGCCCTGGCTGGAGGGCAGTCAGGTTTCCATTTGGTTCAGATGGCACCTGAATAGATGTTCTATGCAAGCTGTAACCAAAAGAAAGCACAGGTAGCTATAGTAGTTTCAGATAAAACAGATTTAAAATGTTATGATGTCATAAGGGGCAAGATTCTTATATGCTAACTGTAAAAGCATTTGTATCTTTGTATTTCCCTGAAATTAAAAAATTGAAAATGCTCAATAACATAGGTTATTACTATAGAAAAATTGATATGTGATAACTTTCTACTTGATATTTTGAGAATGCAAACTGTTTTGATAAGAATAAAATCGTATTTAAGTTAGTTTAATATTTAGAATTTAAGAAACATGTATATTCTGTATATGTACATCTCTTTGTTTGCCTGAATTCTAAATTGGTTTATGAAACTTGCCATACAAACACAGGCTTTTCAATGATTGTTTGGATATTTTATTTCAATGTGCCTATGGATAAGCTAACTAAAATGTCCATTTTTGGTGGTTCCAAATGTATTGTTTGCTTTTAATAAAAATAATGAAATGTGCAAAAAAAAAAGAATCAAGGTTACTGATGTGCTGGTTTGAAAGGATGTATGCTGCCTAGAAAGGCCATGTTTTAATAAAAATCCCATTTCATAAAGGTAGAATAATCCCTATTCAATACTGTATGTTTGAAACTATAATCGGATCATCTCCCAGGATGATGTGAGTTAGTCAAGAGTGGTTGTTAAATTGGATTAGGTGACAACATGTCTCCACCCATTTGGGTGGGTCTTGATTGGTTGATTGGAGTCCTATAAAAGAGGAAACATTTTGGAGAATGGAGATTCAGAGAGAGCAGAGAAGAATGACATAGCCACGAGAGCAGAGAGCCCACAAGCCAGTGACCTTTGGAGATGAAGAAGGAAAAGCCTCCCCGGGGAGCTTCATGAAACAGGAAGCCAGGAGAGAAATTAGCAGATGATGCCTTGCTCACCTTGTGCCCTTCCAGCTAGAGAGAAACTTGTGACTGTGTTTGCCATGTGCTTTTACAGATGAGAGAGAAACCCTGAATAGCATCGGTCTTCTTGAACCAAGGTATCTTTCCCTGGATGCCTTGATTGGACATTTCTATAGACTTGTTTTAATTGGACATTTCTTGGCCTTAGAACTGTAAACTAGCAACTTATTAAATTCCCTTTTTTAAAAGCCAAAAAAAAAAATTGTAGTAGTTATTGGGCTAGGGAGAAGGGATACCTGTTGATAATTAGTAGCGAGCAAAAGCATTCTCCAACTTTTTTCATCTCCCTCTCCCCTCATCTCCTTCATGAATAAGCCCATCTCATAAGGGCACAGAGCAAAGGAGGTTCTATCAGGCTTTCATAAATATCCACCAGTATATATCACAATTGGCTTCATTCAATATTCCAAAACCACCCTAAAATGTCCCTTTTCAAAGCTACATTGAACATCGAATATCTTCAATTTCCCATTCTCCTTTGTCCCAGTGTTAGCTCTTATTTTTGATGTTTTGAAGGCTGAAATAAGGCTAAGGTCTAATTCTAATTGGGAAGAAAAAATCTTTTATATTTGCAATTTTGAAGTTTACACCAAAATTTATATCACTGAATAGAACGCTAGCAGCATTCTTAAATCCTGCTTCGTTTGCTTGGAATCCCTCAAACACTATCAGACACTCAAAAGCTAGCATGCAGCCACCCATGGGTTTGAATAACAAAGTTGGAGAAAGACAGCCAAAAGCAATAAATTGGCCTCCCTAGTCTGAACCAGGCTCAGTCATGTATAACTACTGAGTTGGAATAAATAAGACCTCTGTTGAAATGGTAATAAGAAAATCTAAAACCCTCAAAGAATGAAGTCAAGAAAAATCACAAAAGCAATTTTTAAAATGTCTAAAATACTGTATTTCTATAATATGACAGCATCAATTTAATTCCTAGTAACATGTTCCATATGAAACAAAACTCAATACTAACCTAAATAAGGAAAAGATCATTTTGATTCAGCCTGGAGCTCCTGCCCTTGACAAAGACTATTTGCATAGAGAAGTTCTTTTCAAATAGTCCCCATACAATGCAGAGAATTGAACCCTAATGTGAACTATGAACTTTAGTTAATAGTAATGTATCAGTATTGATTCTACAGCTGTAACAAATGTACCATGCAAACACAAGATGTTAATTACAGGGGAAACTGTGTTGGAGGAGATGTAGGTTGAGAGGGAAGAGTGAGAATTCTCAGTACTTTTTGTGTGTGTACTAGTTTTTCCGTAAAACTAAAACTGTTCTAAAAGATAAACTCTAATAATGTTTTAACAATTCTCTGAAAGGACCATGAAAGCAAAGGGCTGGGGAACAGGAGGAGTCCACTAGTAGGCAGGGGGCACAGCAAAAAGTATCCCACCTCAAGCATTAAATGTCTTTTAAGGTTTGTGTTTGTCCTGAACTACCATGATAATTTTGTATTACATTTCAACATATATCTTTATGAATACCAAAATGGCTTCATTTACCTTTGGCAGATTTTTGAAATGTGTGTTTTTTAAATTATACTTTGAGTAAAGTTGATACTTTGAGAAAATTTGTCACACTGATCTTGAACTCTGTCACACTATAACTTTATCCATAGGATGACAAATAGTCCAGGTAAATAGCCTAGTTTAAGAACAATTCATAAATTCCCCAACCTAATGGGAAGCAAATACTACTTGTTTACATGGATATATACTAGGAAACATCCCTCAGATCTGTATATTCCTATATGATGACTTAAAAAATTGATTTCGCTTCTGTTAATAAAGAGATCCAAAATGAAAATGTCAAACAAGATAGATGGATGCTTCTTTCTCATGTAAAAGTCTTGGCTTTTACGGTGGCCCATAGTGTTTGGAAACCACGTTCTGTCTTGTGGTTCTGCCATTTTCTGCATGAAGCTTCCATCTCATGGCCCAAGTTCCCTCTGTCAGGTCCTGCCATTGCACCTACATCCACAGCAGACAATAAGAAAGAGGAAGGAAGCAAAGCAATCCTTCTTCAAGGGCACAACCTAGAAGTTGCATATACCATTCCCTTTCATATCCCAATGCCCAGAATGTAATCAGATGGCCACACCGAGCTGCAAGGGATGTAAGGAAGTTAGTATTTAACTAAGTCGTCTTATCATCTCCTAAAATAATCTATAACTAAATAATAAAGGGGAAAAGGATATTGGAAAACATCTAGCAACTTCTGTCATGCTCAGCCTAAGTTATTAGCATCATAGAACTATGGATTTAAGGTCTCATATCTCTTATGCAGAAACCATCTTCTAGATATTATGGCTAAATGAACACTACTCTTAGAGGTAGCAGGCAATTAGAAATTTTAATTAATAAAATTTAATTCATAAAAGAGTTCAAATAAAGTTTAAAGCAAGAGTGTTCAAACACTAAAATCAATGAAGAAAATGTTATACATAATCAGGTGGTCCTTAAAAACTTTTAACCACAAGCAATGGAGAAAAATGTCTTCATGAAAGTCAAAAAGAAGTATTAGCTATTTCTATATTTCCAGAAGAGAGGAATAAAAAGAATGGAACTTTATTGGAGTGCATTGCTAAACTGAAAATTAATGTTAAAAAATAAAGCCTGGGTTAGCAAGGTTTGTTTTCATAGGAAGCAGCTCCTGGATGGAGGCTAACTAGAAATCTATTAAGAAATACCCTTGGGATCCTAACTGTGAAAGGGAAGGGAAGCAAGGAAATTGGGCAGAAGCTGAGTCATATGCAGTCCCAACAAAGGCCCAACTCCAAGGGGAGATTTGAGTGTGCGTTGGCCTGTCAAACTTGTCCCAAGTTGGAGTGAGGGTGACAGGTCTTTGTATCTCCACAATGATGAGTCACTGAATACAGGCGCTCCCTGGAAGGAGATGGGGCTTAGTAGAAAAAGTTTGCCTTAGCTGAGGAAATCCTAAAGAGGACTGACAGCTGACAGCTGTCTTCTAGCAGCACTCTCAGTAGCTGGGGAAATAAATCCTTCAACTGTAGCAGGTTGTATTCCCTGAGAAGCAGACTTTGAATCATATATTAGCATAAGGAATGTTTAGGGAATACATCTGAACACCTGTTAAAAGGAGGGGAAGAAATGGGAGCAGGAAAGAGAGGGAAGTTGTGCTGTGATACAACGTTAAGGCAGACCTCTGCAAACCCTGCAGGAAGGTCGGCAGCTTGGAAAGACCTTGAGACTTGTTTCCTGCTGGGAGAGGAACTCAGATCTTTATACTCTATATTGATGAGTCACTGAAGGTGGGCTATATGGAAGGGGGAATTGACCTTATGAGAGGAAATTTTCTCCACCCAAGAGAGTCTCCAAGAGGGGTGACAGCTATAGTGTCTTCAGGCAGCATTCACAGCAGCTGGGGAAATAGGCCCTTCTTTCCAGAAGGAGGACCTGCTAGCACATCACAGTTTCCACCATACTAGATATATTTAATATTGTCATTTCATGGCCAAAGAAAAATTTAAATATAAATAATTCAATAATTATATTCATGTGAAACAGATGATACTTGTTAACTTGCCTGTTTTTCTCAAAGCATGTTTGGTAATATTCACATAATTTAAATGTGGGATTGATATGTGAGACTCCACTATATAAATATTTTTGTTGCTCTCACTCCTCCATTCTATTCTTGCCCACAAATTCCTGCCCTTATTGCCCTGCAAAAAACAAGGCCATCATCCCTTAGTTCCCTCACGGCTCTTCCTAGAGCCTGTTTCCAATGACGAAGAAATACATTTCATCTTTTATGAAGTCAAGAACTCTCCCCCATATCCTCAATTCCTATTTTTGTGTAATGCAGGCACTCATTCCATCACTCTCCAACCATCTTCAAAAGCTTCTTTTCCCCTGACTCAATTGTTATATCTTGCATATATCACATATTTACCCATATTGAAAATATCGTTGCAAAATCTTCCTGTTTTCCCTAATTACAGTCATGCTTCTATCCTTTTCCCTGCCCGTTATGGGTTGAATTGTGTTTCCCCCAAAAAAGACGTGGTTAGTGCCAAACCCCAGTCCTGTGAATGGGATGTTGTTTCAAAATAGGGTCTTTGAAGGTGCGATTAGTTAAGATGAGGTCAAACTGGATTAGGATGGGCCCTATTTCAAAGTAATTGGTCTCCTTATAAGAAAAGGGAAATGTGGACATGCAGACAACATAGGGAAGAATTCCGCCAGATGGCAGATGCAGAGATGGAAGTGCTGCAGCTGCAAGCCAAAGAATGCCAAGATTGCCGCAAGACTGCAAGAAATTAGAAGAGGCAAGGAAGGATACTTCACTACAGGTCTCGGAGAGTATGGCCCTGCTGCCACCTTGAATTTGAACTTCTAGCTCCAGAGCTGTGAGACAATAATTTCTATTGTCTTAAGCCACCTAGTTTGTGGTACTTGGTCATGGCAGCCCAAGGAAAGAAGGGGAAACAGTGCCACATTTCTTAAACTAGCAACATAGAATTACTGCTCCATATCTCCAACTCCTATTCACTCTCCAATGCCCAGAAACCTTACCTTTGTTCATACTTTTATGCTGTTGTGCATGAGCCACACCCCCACCCCCACCACCAAAGGCTAAATCACTTTCTTCTTAACAAAGTACAAGTGTTTTCACAGTCTTCAGACTTGACGTTTCAGCACAATGGGGCAGCAAACCCCCTTGTCTCTGATGCTATACTTGACTGACATTTTGTTCCTGTCTTCCAAAGTTCAGGTCTACTTCTCCCTCATCCCTACAGCTTGTAGCTGGTGGAATTTCTTCAAAGTTATCTTTGGCCTTCTGCTTACCTTTATCTAAAGCATCAGAATTTATAATTATAATTCTTCATTATTTTAATCAGCACTCCATGTCTCCATTCTGTCTTCTTAGGCAAGTCTAGTGGGGCTCTCCATTTGCCTAAGGGACATTTCTATTTGGACAACCAAACTTTATTCTGTGACTGGCAATCAAATTCATCACCCCTAAAAAGGAAGCCTTCCAGCTCAACCTCCTTAGGACCTTCGTTCTCCTACTTGTCCTGCACAGAAAATTTGAAGACATTGGAGAACAGAAGATGTGGTCTGAAGGAAAAGGAAATGAGAAAGGCTCTCTTCATCCACTTCCACAGCCATGATCCCGGGATTGGCTTTTCTCAAACATCCACATCTCGTCTTTTTCCTTCCATATTCCTATTAATCTTATATGCTGTTTCTAAATGCAAGTGAATGTCAGTATTTTCCTTCCATTTTAAAAATTTCTCCTTAAGCTCTAAATAAAGAATCAAAACTCATAAGGTTTGCTTTCAAGAGCTCCTAAAAGTGGTCCCACTCTCATGGCCAACCGCACCACAACTCAGACTTCCTGCCCCATGCTCAGTCTCAACTCAAAACTTTTGCTCATGCTGTTCCCCTATGCTGAAAAGACCTTCCCCGTTCATTTATTTCATTTTAACTTACTCTGCTCAGCTACCAGACATACTCAATCTCTTTTAACCCACTGGGATATTCCTCCTGTCTACATTTCCACTGCAAATATCAACTGTCCATGATAGTAGCGGGTTGCACTTTGCTTTGTGGGGTTATATAATCATTCCATGAAATATAGCTTTTCTCTTGTGTTGCGCTGTTACATCCTTAAAACACTTCACCTAAGATGCATATAAGCAAAATGCAACATATGTTTTTTGAATTAAGGTGGGTTTTTCATCCCATATACTTATGTACTAATATTATTAGAAGAATAATGTTACAGGAATGCAGAATTTCCTGTCTAAAGTTTCAAAATAATCAACATATAGAAAAAAATCTATACCTATATTTTATTAAATGGTGAGAATAGAAGTTCCAGGTATTATAAATAAAATTATCCACAAAAATTAAAATGATTTCCTTGTATAGAATGATTTTCATTTTTCTAAACAAAATAAGACAAAGTCATAATTGAATAGCCATAACAGTAGATTATAGAAAGATAATGTTTTCTTGCTTTTTCTTACCAACCTTCCATGAATGCTTAATGCCTAGTAAACTGCTTATATAGATTTGCAATTTTCCACTGAAATGAATCCTACCTAGTATTTTAATATAATTTCTATTCAACAAGACCACACAAATGGGTAGGAAAGAAAACATTTTGTCAGACTTTGTCGGACACTTACGCTAGAATATTTTTGCCAAAAAGAAACAGACTAAACATACATCAAGCCAAACGGAGATGCTTACTTTAGTGACTGGAGGTATTTTTTGCGATTTCAAGACATTAGAACATAATCTGAGAATGTTTGGAAAGAGCGTGCAATTTCTTTATGTCTCTGACAATCACGGTACAAAAATATAGATATTCAAAACATGGTGTAAACACACAAATAACAAATACCATTGTCTTAAGTTATGCTTTAGTGGGGTTCTTTTGTTTGTTTGTTTTTGGGGGGTTCATGGTCTGGGAATCAAACCCGGGTCTGAAAGGCGGGCATTCTAACCACTGAACCACCTGTACATTCCTGCTTTAGTTTTTTAAAACTAAAAAAACCTAAGTATTTGTGAGTATTTTTAGGGCAGACTCAATTTTTAATTGCCATTGTGTGTTTGTTGTTAGTGAAATTAATTAAAATAAGTTGTGATTGTTCTCCTTGGTTATCTCTGTGTTATCATATCTCATTTCAGGGTTCAAGTACATAAATGGATTTCTTTGATACCTCCAGTTACTGTCAGCCAGAAGGATCCTTTATCTGGGTAGAATTTTTCAGAATGATTGACTTCTACTACAAACACTTTGAGTGTGGCATGGAAAGGGAGGACTTTTTTTGTCCATTTGATAACATATAAATTCATTACTTATTATGTATAAGGCCCTATAGCTAGATGCTGGGAATACAGCAGTAAACAAAGGAGGCAAACACAGCCCTAATTCTCATTTGCATTATAAAAGGGAAGTTGACATTCAACAACTAGTTACACAATAATTTTATCGCAATTGTAATAAATATTTTAACAGGGGGAAAACAGGATGATAACTGGGACATCCTTTTTAATTTGTCCTTTTTTCTGTAACCATTGTCCTATCTTTTATACCTGCAAGAGACTGTATTTAAACTATTTGTAATTAACACACTCCAAAATTGTTCTAGTGAATGACTCAGCATGACTCTTCAGACTTTTCAAAAAGATCAAAGTACTGGGTTTTGAAACACAAGCAACCTTTTTGACCAAATGTAACCTATGACCTTCCACAGGGCAAGTTAAATATGAGTAGCTATCTTTAGGAGCAAGCATACATTAGACAAGTTCAAAAGGATGCATGGTGAGACGCTCCTGGCCTAGCTTCCCACAACTTCTTTTTAAATACAAGTGAACCTTCAGAAAATGGACTATCAAAAAACAAACACTTCTATCGAAGTCAATCTAAAAACCAGAATCTAGGAGGAATTTCCATTAAATATAAGGAAACCGGATCTGGATCGTGGAATACTGAGGCTTAAACAAATGGCATAGCAGGTGAAAGGGATTATTTGACAGAGATGCTTTGTACCTTTCACATCATCACTGCCCAGATTCAGATGTGCAGAGCCCAACTGAACGGAGAACTGGCAGATGGCACAAGAACTCTCCGGAATTTTTCTGAGAGGCAAATGTCTACTTCCAGGAAGAATCAGTGCTGGACGTAAGCAGCTCAAAACACTGGAGATGAGGCAGGATGAGCAGGACTTTGGAGAAGAATATTTCTTATTTTATGTTCAATATTTTATGAATAATAGTAGGGTAGGGAAAATATTACCACAGGAGAACAGAGATACACTAAAACCGAAATGTAAGCCTTCTAAAGATAGGGTCATGTGCAAACACCAGCATCCCGTGTGAAAATCTGAGAAAGATTCTAGAGCACTGCACAATGAGGTGGAAGAAGGGGGCAAGATCAAGCTCAACCTTTCTACTGAAAGTCCTTTCTATATGGGAAGTGTCAATATTCTAAGGATGTCAGTCCTTTTTCAATTAAACTATAAATATAAGATACTCCAAATAAAAATCAGATTTTTTGGTGGGGGGCATTGCAGGATGGGGACAGAGATGGGGAGCTTAACAAAATGACCCTACAGTTAATCTCAAAGAATAAGCATGAGCAGTAAGATAATTTAGAAAACTAAGAATAATGAGTAGAAACTTTCCAGATAATGAAATATGCTATAAAGATAAATTAGACTCTTTCACGTGGAAAGGAAGGAAACACACAGATGACCTTTGGGGTGGAGGAGGAGGTAATGTCTTAGTTTGCCCCTGCTGCTATGACAAATCCCACGTGATGGGTTGGCTTGAACACCAGGAATTTATTGTCTTGTGATTTTAGAGGCTAAAGGTCCAAAATCAAGGTCTCAAAAGGGCATGCTTTCCCCTAGAGTCTGTAGCACTTCTTGCATCTCTGTCTCCATCACATGATGTATCTCCTTATCTGCTCCTGTGACTTTCTCTGACATCTTCCTCTGCTTTTTAAGAACTCTAGTCATACGGATTAAGGCCTACCCTGACTCAAATCCACCTCATGTAAATAGGAGCTTTGAGGAACCTATTCACAAATGGGTCCATAAGTTAAATAATAACATCTCCAGAGTTCCTATTTATAAATGAGTTCACATCCACATGACCTGGGGTTAGGCCTTGAACATGCCTTTTGTGTGGACAAGATTTCATCCCCAAGTGAAAGCATAAAAAACAAGGCCTACATTAGGTCTGGGCCCCAGGATTGCCAAGAATGGGAAATGTACAGGCCCTACGGGAACAAGAATAGTAGCTGTGACTATTCAGAACACTGCCTGAGCTCAACTGACCCAGTTTCTCCAGGGCACCCAACATTCCCCCTCCCAAAGAGAATGCCTGATAAGATCAGCCTCTCTCCAGCTTATGTGAGTTTGTACCTTCAGGACAAAGTTGCCTGCTTATCCATTCCGGAGGTCTTCAGCCCTCTGCAAGTCCAGCTATGGTAGCCTTTGATATCGGCATATAAGTCAAAGTCCAAAAAGCAATGGTGACACAAACAGAATTAGTTTCCCTAGAGATAGATAGATAGATAGATAGATAGATAGATAGATAGATAGATAGATAGATAGATGATAGATAGATAGATGATAGATAGATAGAAAATAGATAGATAGATAAAGTTTATAAAGAAAGAAGTACTTCTTTATATGACAATACCACAACACACCTCAAAATTTATTGCTGTATTCTCCTCTCCAAGACCTTATTTCAGATAAATTCTAGGTAATCACAGCTCTAAATGTGAAACCATTAATTGTAAGAGTCTTTTCTAGAAGTATCTCCAAAAGTAAAAACACTTCCAGAAAAGATTATGAGATTTGGATAAATAGAAATGAACATTTCTATAGAGAAATATAACCATAAACAAAATTTTAAAAATAAAAAAAATTAAGTGTTATGCATATAAATTTGTTTATTTGATATATATAAAAGGAAAATGGTGAATAATCAACATATAAAGTGAATTCAGATTAGTAAGAAACATGCAAATGTACTAATCAAATTAGACAAAACAAATGGAACAAGTAATTCACACACACACAGAAAAAGAAATGTAAAAACAAGTCTTTTGAAATGCCTTCAACCTCAACATAAAACGAATAAATGCAAATTTAAATAACATTGAGATATCATTTTTCACTCTCAGATACAGAAAAAAATTTTAAATGATAAATCCCAGTGCTGGTAAGGGTGGAGAAACAGAGATAAACACAACCACAACTGGTAGTAGGATAAATTAACACAAAATTTCCAAAAAACAAGTTTTAACACATATCAAAAGCACTGAAAATGTGCAAACTTATTGACTCAGCAGTTGCTGTTATATGAATTTACTCAAAAAAGATAATCATATAATTTCCAAAGATACACACACACACATGCACCCACACACACGAATACATGAAGATTTTACGCAGAATTGCTTTAAATTGGCAAAATACTGGAAAATAACTTCCACATTTAGAATTAAAGAATTGGTTCAGGGCAGGCCACGGTGGCTCAGCAAGCAAGAATGCTTGCCTGCCATGCCAGAGGACCCGGGTTCGATTCCTGGTGCCTACCCATGTAGAAAAAAAAAAAAAGAATTGGTTCGATACATTAGCATTTCATAAAATGGATACTGAACATTCATATTCAAATGTATATATATGTTTATTGACAGGGAAAGATTTATAGTATATTGCTAAATAAAACTTCAGGTTAAAAACATATATAAAATTGTTCCATTTTTGTAAATATATATATGCCTAATATATACATTAAAAAGTCTGGAAAGACACAAATCAAGATGATAATGGGGATGAAATTAAAGCAATTTTTTTCTAGGCCTCTGTAATTTTGTACCTTTTCAATTAACAAATAATACTTGAATAATTAAAAACAAATAAATGAAAGGAGAAAGAAGAAAAAAATCTGTGGAGAGATATATTAGCTATTAACAAATCAAAAAATCTATGTCACAATCTTCTCTGGATAGACCAAAAATTTAGCTCCAAATTCTAGAGTAGGCAGTGGCAAAAAAAGAAAACTGATTTTCACTATTTGAACTGCTCAAAGTTCAAAATAAGCCTATTTCTCAGAAATACAAAAACTTTTGGCAATGAGTTTAGGAATAAGGAGGTCACAGTGTTGGAAGGTACAAAATCACTGACCACATGTATCTAATAGATGAATGACAGGTTTCAAGGTACTGGTTTCTGTAACAATTGTCAACATATATGGATATCCTCATACCGGAAGTTCATTCAGGAAAAAAAAAATGTGCAGTGAGACTGTATGTTAAAGCCAAGGAACAAGCTCTCTGTTTATGCAGTTTAATTCTGAATTTTATCTTGAATATCTGGAAGATTGGACCTCTATGAAATTATTTCCTCCCCACATCTCTCCAGGTATATCATTTAGCATGCCAAAATAATAACCCACAGAGTTTGAATTTTCAATTTCAATTTAATAACAGTTAACATTGTTACTAAGTTGACTCTTTGGGATTTTTACCTGAAGAACTAACAAAAAGAAAATTGTCCTACATGTTGCTTTTTATACTAAATGTCGATCTCAGAGATCAGATGGGAATTGCGATTTATCTTTATATATATGGAGTAAGCTTACTCGTGAGTCCTCATGTAAAGTAGATAATATTTTTCTAAACAATATAGCAATTACCTAATTTAATATTTTTTAGAACATATATTTTATCTGGCTATACCTCATGCTGTGAATTGGGAATATATGGTGGTACAACCACCTTGGAAAACGGAAAACAATGTCTACTAACATTGGGCATCCATTAAACAATATAACCCAGATATTCCATTCCTATGTATATATTCAACAAAAGTATGTGCATATATTCATCAAAAGCAGCATTTTTTCATAATAGTCAAAGCCTGGAAACAATGTCCATCAACAGTAGAATGGGCAAAAAAATTGTGGTCTATTAATACAATGGTATCTCAAATCAATATAAAAAGTTTACTCAAAAAGTCCTATTATCCCTAGATCATAGATATGAAAAACGTGTGTTTAGGAGAGTTTGGAAACTTGCTTAAGTTTGCATTTCTGGTAGTCACAGAACTTGGATTTGCACCTAGATAGACAAAATCAGTTTGCACCTAATCACTATCTTATTTTACTTCTAACGTGAAGTTTCCTGTCAGTAGATCAAAAAGAATGTGTTTTCCATCCCCGTAATCTTGCAATTCATATGGTGGCTAATTAAGAATCATGGCCAGTTGTTAATAGTTAATGAAGTCATGATGTATTCCATAAATGTGATATGATTCCTCTTTCTAGGAATCTACCTTGTCATTTCTCTGTAAAATAATTCCTTTTTGAAATACTTCCCTCTCTTGGTTTCCATAACACTTCATTCTCCTAGTTTTTCGCCTGCTTTATGGCCACTTATTCTCAGAATTCCTTGCTTTGGTAGTATTCCTTCAGACTGTCTTCTCTTCTAGTGTTTCTTATAATCTCCCTGTATGATCCCGTCCACTTTCATGGCTTCATCCTCTATCTCTGAATTGCTGATCCCCATATCTTCATCTGTAGCACACATCCCTACACTGAACTACAGATTGGTATATCAGATTTCCTCAATGATATTTCCTTGTGAATTTTCCACAGGTGCCTTGAATGCAACCTGTCAGGGAGTAAATTTACACCTATTTTTCTTAAAAACATTCTCTTCTTCCTGACACTGGTCATATTACCACTGTTAACTCAGTTGACCAAGTCAAACATGGGAGTTATCATTGACTCCCCTTCTTCACCAAACACATTCAATCAATTACAAAATACTATTAATTTCCTTTTCTCTGTTGCAGCCTCTTTCTCCCCATAAGTTAGAAACTGACATGTGCTTCAAAGAGGAAATATGCAGAATACAGAGCTCAATTATATCTCCCAAATTTGGCCTTGGTAGCCCAGAACTCCATTTTTCGTTGTTGCTTTTGTTGGTCTCCTTAGCTTCACAAGACTTAAAAGCTCTGAGATATTATCGCTTCTGAGACTCTTTTCCTTGCTCAGCCCACAAATTGACAAAATTCCTAAAGAGAAAATTAGCAGAGATTGCCTCAGTTCACCTAAGTGTGTTTTCCTTCCCTCTGAAATCTTGGCCCATCAAAGCCCAGTGTGAGGATAAGTACAATATGAGCTACTTTATCACAGACAGAGAAAGTGTTAGCTTAGGATCAAATTAGATAACTTTTTAAAAACAGTTTGTATCAAATCTATTTATACATATATATATAGAGAGAGAGAGAGAGAGAAGATATGATATATTCAAGCAAAATAGTTATAGGTCAATTTAAATATATTCATCTGTGTAGAGATAGCACAACTGCTCTCTCACTCAAACGTAAGATAATACTCAAATGAAGACACCAAGCCCAACCTATTCACAGACTCATCTGCCCAAGTTGGGAGATAAGTCTAGATGCCAAAGCTTTTCTTAGCTCTGCAGACTAAGTTAAAGGATTGAATATAGGTGACCAGCAACCAAAGCTTGCCCATTTCTTCTGGAAAACACAATCTGTATCATTTGCCCTACTTCTTTAGAGTAAATACCTTCATATACAATTTTATTTTTCATTTATAAATTGGGATCCCAGTGTTCCAGATAGCATAGTTTCCTATAAGCATGGTGTTTAGAAATTTCACTGCATGTTGCAGGGTAAAGCCTAGAGTCTCATTAGTCATGATTTAGCACATTTGAACCAAATTTTCATGTTTACACCTAACTGCAATTTAGTCTTTTCCTGCTGACACCAAGATTCCCTGGGTGGCCTGAAAAGTTGATGACTGGTGGCCAACTGCAGCAATATAGCAAATGACTGGCAAATATGACAAAAGCAAGTTTGAGTTCCACATATAGTGCTCATTTCCTGGATAAATATTGGATATACTTGGACTTCATTTCCCTGATGTGTTTATACTTGTCTTTTGCTTTGTATTCAAAGGTGACATCATGAACCAACAAGAGGAAAAATCCATTTGGATTTTTTTTTCTTCAAAGTTAAAGAGTTTTGTGTTATCCATGCTACTCTCTCTCCAGTTTTCTGTTATTCCGTAAAGTAGCTGCATATCAAGAAAGTACTCTCATTAAGTCAAGTGTAGAGATAACTATAGAAGCTCACTTTTCTTAAGGCTCCCTTCTCTGATCTTTCATGTTATCTGGTTGGTAAAGACATTATTTAGAAAGGCCCAGTCTCCAAGGAATGCTATACAGTTCTACCCAAATAAATCATTTCACTTTTCACATTTTACCAAGCTTTATTCTCTCCCACATTCAATTACTAAAACAGATTGGGCTGGAACAATGCCTGTTTAATTCTCCATCCTTTTCCTGTCTTTATTGCTGCTTGTTTACCTCTCAAACCATAAGCGCCACAAGGGAAAAAAAGTGTGTCCATTTTTCTTTCCCAGTCATAACACCACTGATCAACCCAATCAGTATAGATTTATTGAATGAATGAATAAATGAACAAGGAATCCGCAGCACCAATCTGATAATTGATCTTAGCCAAGAATTAGAGCTGTGAACACAAGGTACAACATTACAATGACACTCAAACATGTCCCTGTTGCCTCATGAATAGCCAGACATTCAAGAGCTGGATAAAAAGAGGATTTGAGGGGCATGGTAGCTTAAACATTCACTCTTTGGGTAGCCTAAATGACCCCTCTTTCTGTCCACTGATTTTCTGGAGTAGCCCAATAAGCCAAGAACATTCTCAAAGACTCTAGGACTGAGGGGTGAGCATTATGATATTAGCAGAGTCTAGGAACTAGCAAGAAAAGAGAAAGCTTGCATATTCTTGAAATAGAATGTTGCCTGTAAACCCATGTTTTCAGGATAAGACCCCTGTTTAATGAGGGATCCCATTTACTTACACTATCCTCAAATGTGCAAACGA
Organism: Tamandua tetradactyla; assembly: GCF_023851605.1. Classification (NCBI taxonomy): domain Eukaryota; kingdom Metazoa; phylum Chordata; class Mammalia; order Pilosa; family Myrmecophagidae; genus Tamandua; species Tamandua tetradactyla. The sequence goes on from NC_135329.1 coordinate 202,277,193, forward strand.
AAATGGTACTTTTTCTCTATAACTGATGTGATCTTCCTTCGTGACTCTCTATCTAATGGATAGCAGGAAAAGAAAAAGCATGCAATAGATTCATATAGTTCAGAGCAATATCTTAAGCAGGGTCCCTTGGGATTAGTGCTTAGTTTCCAGGGTCCTCTTCTTCTCCCCCTTCTCTTCTCTCACATGGCTGGATACAAGAGGTAGAGATAGGGGAACAGCACCTTATGGCAGAAAAGAAGAGATGGAGACCTTGAAACCACGTGGTTCTCTCTATACCCTACTGGGCAGCCAAATTGCTAGCCCAAGTGGTCCCCACACTGATACCTGGTGTTCTACAGCTGGCCTTCTCCCTGTGCATCCTCCTACTGCTTATTATGGGCATCTGTGGATGGTGGAGCTCAAGGCTTGCCCCCTCCCAGCCAGCTCACAGTCCGAGTGTGCACTCCAGCTGGTTTGACTTTTCTTCATTTCTCATTCATGCCTTAGGCCCCTGTAAGCCTCAGCCATGTCCTCTGCCCAACCCTTGACCCTTGGACCTCATCACTGAAAAGCCTGCTGGTCCCACCTTTACGAACAGTTAGGTCTGGGCATATCCCCTTTGCACCTGTCTGCTAAGGTTTTAATATTTTAAGATGAAAATCTCTTACCCATCCCCCTTATAGCAGTGTATCTACTTGATTATCTCTCTCTCCTACTGCTCATGTTTTGACATGAAAATGTAAGCATGTTACATACTGATGTACCTGCTTAGGAAGATTATGTATCTGATGTGTAATAAGAACTTCCACCTTTCCTGATACAATCATGAATTCAAGAGGCTAACCCTTCCATAGCTCCTTGCTAGTAGTTCAAAAATAAGACAAGAGGGAATAAATGTGGGACAGCTCACCTCGTGCTACCAGCTCATGATAAACATTGAGTTAAAGATCAAGACCTCATGCACAAGTTTTCTGAAGCCTTAGGTGCTTAACTGCCTTTACAGTTTAAAGGCCTGGATGAACAAAATAGAGAAAAATAAAGGGAAACATAATTTCCTTCCAATATCTGAAATGCTTGTACATACTGTTGACTGTTTAAAGGAAGGACTTAGAAGGGAATGAAAAATCTCCGTTTTCAATAGTCAAACATTTGCATCACTCATGCCAGAGTACAGATGTAACTGCAACATGACTTCTTGGAGACTTTGAAGTCTTGTTTGCAAAGACCTAAGCTACATCTACGTGCTTACTCACAGATGCCAGCCACCACTGCCAAGGCAAGGAACTGGGTGTCTCTAAGTATTATTTTGATCACCAGTACCACTCTCACCATGTCTTTCTCTAGACTTCCAGGTCCATGCACCACCTGTGGAGATTTCTGGAGGGAAGGGCAAAGAATATCAAAATATCTGCTTTCATAATAGCATATTTAGGTTAGAGAAAGACACATAGACTTATCATCCAAAGAGCATCCTTTTCCTCCTTTCGGAAATAGGCAACCCACCAGATAGGCAGAGTAGCCGTCAGGAAGAAAGAACTGGTTCTGGTAAGAGTTCTATTTAAAGGAGGAAAAAATGAGTGGAACCTATGGACTGTCTGACTGCAGCTGGCCATCTAAGCCTGTGACCCTTACCACATTCATTCCACCACGTAGAGAATCTACGATAAAGGGACAAACGAATTTTGCTTTCCCACAGTTAAAGCACACCTTCCACTGAGAGGTCCAATGAGGGTGAGTGGGGGAAAGAGGAGAAACATTCATGAAACACATTCTTATTTTATGAGAAGGCTCAAAAGAAGCAAAATTAGGAAAGGAACACAGTTTATTTTCCTGTTACAGTGGGTGAATAGAGATCTCAGGGGCTGTTTCAATAGTATCTACGGAACAACCTCGTATGTTAATATAGCTATGGAAGTGAGTTATATAATATGCTAAAAATAAATTTCCAGATTTCCATCATCTATAAAATTAGGTTGACCTGAAGGAACAGCTGATTTATGGTTAAATATTTAGCATGTGACAAAGAGAAAATATGATCAATCTCAATAATAATCAATCAAACTTGTAAATTCAAAAATGGATATTATCTGTGCCTATCAAGCTGACATATTAAAAACACTTCGAAGTATGTCTTGTTAGCAAGGTTATGAATAAAGAGGTCTTCTCTACAACACTACTGGGAATGCAAAGTACAACTTTGTGGATAGTAGTAATCTGGCAATACATATCAAATGCTTTAAAAAAATAAAAGGGCTTTCCATTTGACCCAGAAATCTTACCACTAGGAACTTATCTTGAGGAAAATTTAGTGTATATGTTCCTACATAGATAGGAATTTACATACGATGTTGTTCCTACATAGATACAAACTAAACAAAGACTCATGAGTAAAGAGGCATAGCCATGTGATTAACTTTATCACAAAAAAGAACTGAGGGCCGTGCCATGGTGGCTCAGTGGCAGAATTCTCGCCTGCCATGCTGGAGACCAGGGTTCGATTCCCATGCAAAACAAACAAACAAAAAACTGAAACTTTAAAAACAGGGGTCAAGAAACTATAGCCTATGGGCTGAATCTCAGTCATCACCTATTTTTGTAAATAAAGTTTTATTCGAACATAATCATGCCCGTTCCTTTATTTATTGTGTGTAGCTGCTTTCTCAAATCTAAGTAATTTCAGCTGAGCTCATTTTCCCCACATATCTTAAAATATTACTATCTGACCCTCGACAGAAAATATTTGCTGATCCTTGCTATAGAAAATGTTTAGTGATATGGACTAAGCTCTCAAATAAGTTTATAAAAAGGCAAGTTACAAAATAGTATGCTCAGCATGAGTGCATAATTTTGGATTTATTCAAATATTTATATGAATATGTGTATAATGGTTCATACATCAAAAACTTAACAGTTATTATCTCAAAAAAATGACATCCCAAGTGAAATTTTTAAAATTCTCTATATTTTCCAAAATATTTGCAATGAACATGTGTGTATTCATATATACACATATTTGTTAAATAAATACTTGTTAACCTCAAAATTTTGAATTGTTTAACCATGAGCAAGTTGTTCAACCTCTTTGAGCTTTAGTTTTTACCTCTTTTCAATGAAGTTAATGTTAGTGGCCACTTCATAGATTTATTGTAAGGAGTAATTAAGACCAGGCATGTAAAGTACATATAAAAGCACCTGGTGCCTTCTGTTCATTGTAAAGCATCATTGGAAAGTCTGGAAAAAGATGCCTAATGACGTAGAAATGCTTACAAAATGAGAAGTATAACCAAATGTTCAATGCTGGCAGAGAAGCATCAAAGTGGGCTTTAATTTTTAGTTCAGCACTGATCTTACTTGATGTACACTATGAGGCTTTGTGCAGAAATAAAGATATACCTAATTTTTGTTGAAAACTTTTAGGTGATTTTTTTAAGTAATAAACAGATGCCATATAAGCTCATGACATAGCTATAAAGCATTTAGCCAATTTGGCTCAAATGATTGTAAGAAGAATCCTAGTATCCTAATGCATCTGTCTTTCAAAACAGACTACAATTTCAAAGATAAGTACTTTATTCTCTATTAAAGTTTAATTTGTTTAAAGTCAAAGCACAGAATCAGCCAAAGTGAGAAAGCAGCATCCATTTTTGACATGTGTTCTACGCAGTCTCCAAGAAAGCATCATGAAAGAATAAGGTATGAGATCTTATTCAAAAATTCTTCAATTGTTTTCTGTCATATATCATGAGCAAGAAGCTTCATTTGGTCTCTTTTGAAGCTTTTATTTCTCTCTTAGAAAATATAGTATTTCATTAAACCAGCATATGATCATGGTTTCTTTTTGTCTTTTAAAATCTCCTCTAGTGATTAAAGTTCCCAGAAGCCTTTCCAGATAAGAATCCAACAGATATTTGAAAATAATATAAAACCACACCAAATTCCTAAGGCCTAAAAAAACTAGTAAAGCATAAATTATATAAATTGCGAGTTCTTCTTACACACAGCTAAAATTATTGTTGGTGCCAGCTGTCCTTACATCAGTGAGGACGTTTTGATCTCTCTTGAGAACTAGCCATGTGTAATTATTTAACATTGTGTTTTAGCCCTCTAAAATTTCCATTCCTCAATATATAATATCCAGGGTGACTTTTGAGAACAAAACAGTCAAGTGGCTTTTCTTTCCCTGGTTTATTTGTTAATATTTATATTCTATTAATGCTCAGAAATATTAGACAATATTCAAAAAGTATTTCAAATCAATGAGTTAAGTCAATAGAAATTATAACCAAAAAAAAATTATCCAAACTGTGTAAGAGGACAAAAAGAGAGATGACGTATGTTATTTAGACTAAACCTGATTTTGTAGGAAGCCAAAACATCCAGTGGATCTAACTAAAGAAAAAAGAAACTCAGTCATTCCAGATGTTTGGCATCACGTAAACCAAACACAGGGATGATGGATTGAATCTTTGACCTGATTCACCAGATGTTTTAGCCTCTTGGAGTTAGACTAAATGGAAAGGATTCAGATAGGTTTCAAATTCCTTCATTTCTCCCTAGGTACTCAGTATGAATCTTCTTTGTCTCCTCTTTACTTACTTACCTTCTCCAACTAAACCTTGCACCCTCTCCTAACATTATCTCACATTTTTCTTTCAGACACAAATTTGGGAGATTTTTTTTTTTTTAATTTTTTTATTAATCAAAAAAAAAGAAAAGAAATTAACACAACATTTAGAAATCATTCCATTCTACAAATGCACTCAGTAATTCTTAGTATCATCACATAGATGTATGATCATCATTTCTTAGTACATTTGCATCGATTTAGGAAAAGAACTAGCAAAACAGCAGAAAAAGATATAGAATGTTAATATAGAGAAGAGAATTAAAATAATAATACTAATAATATATATATATATAAAAAGGAAAAAGAAAAAAAACAAAAACAAAAGATACAAACACACAAACAAACAAAAAACCATATTTCAGGTGCAGCTTCATTTAGTGTTCCAACCTAGTTACATTACACTTAGGTATTATTGTGCTGTCCATTTTTGAGTTTTTGTATCTAGTCCTGTTGCACAGTCTGTATCCCTTCAGCTCCAATTACCCATTATCTTACCCTGTTTCTAACTCCTGCTGGTCTCTGTTACCAATGATATATTCCAAGCTGATTCTCGAATGTCGGTTCACATCAGTGGGACCTTACAGTATTTGTCCTTTAGTTTTGGGCTAGACTCACTCAGCATAATGTTCTCTAGGTCCATCCATGTTATTACATGCTTCATAAGTTTAGTCTGTCTTAAAGCTGCATAATATTCCATTGTAGGTATACGCCACAGTTTGTTTAGCCACTCGTCTGTTGATGAACATTTTGGCTGTTTCCATCTCTTTGCAATTGTAGATAATGCTGCTATAAACACTGGTGTGCAAATGTCCGTCTGTGTCTTTGCCCTTAAGTCCCTTGAGTAGATTCCTAGCAGTGGTATTGCTGGGTCGTAATCCATTCTGCCATTCTATGTCTTTTGATTGGGAAATTCAGTCCATTAACTTTTAGTATTATTACTGTTTGGATAATATTTTCCTCTACCATTTTGGCTTTTGTATTATATATATCATATCTGATTTTCCTTCTTTCTACACTTTACTCCATACCTCTCTCTTCTGTCTTTTCGTATCTGACTCTAGTGCTCCCTTTAGTATTTCTTGCAGAGCTGGTCTCTTGGTCACAAATTCTCTCAGTGACTTTTTGTCTATAAATGTTTTAATTTCTCCTTCATTTTTGAAGGACAATTTTGCTGGATATAGGAGTCTTGGTTGGCAGTTTTTCTCTTTTAGTAATTTAAATATATCATCCCACTGTCTTCTAGCTTCCATGGTTTCTGCTGAGAAATCTACACATAGTCTTATTGGGTTTCCCTTGTATGTGACAGATTGTTTTTCTCTTGCTGCTTTCAAGATCCTCTCTTTCTCTTTGACCTCTGACATTCTAACTAGTAAGTGTCTTGGAGAACGCCTATTTGGGTCTATTCTCTTTGGGGTGTGCTGCACTTCTTGGATCTGTAATTTTAGGTCTTTCATAAGGGTTGGGAAATTTTCAGTGATAATTTCTTCCATTAGTTTTTCTCCTCTTTTTCCCTTCTCTTCTCCTTCTGGGACACCCACAACACGTATATTTGTGCGCTTCATATTGTCATTCAGTTCCCTGATCCCCTGCTCAAGTTTTTCCATTCTTTTCCCTATAGTTTCTGTTTCTTTTTGGAATTCAGATGTTCCATCCTCCAGTTCACTAATTGTAGCTTCTGTCTCTTTAGATCTACCATTGTAGGTATCCATTGTTTTTTCCATTTTTTCTTCTTTGTCCTTCACTCCCATAAGTTCTGTGATTTGTTTTTTCAGATTTTCTATTTCTTCTTTTTGTTCAGCCCATGTCTTCTTCATGTCCTCCCTCAATTTATTGATTTGGTTTTTGAAGAGTTTTTCCATTTCTGTTCGTATATTCAGCATTAGTTGTCTCAGCTCCTATATCTCATTTGAACTATTGGTTTGTTCCTTTGACTGGGCCATATCTTCAATTTTCCGAGCATCATCCATTATTTTCTGCTGGTGTCTGGGCATTTGATCAGATTTCCCTGGGTGTGGGACCCAGCTGGTTGAAAGCTTTTTCTGTGAAATCTCTGGGCTCTGTTTTTCTTTTCCTGCCCAGTAGGTGGCGCTCGTGGCACTCGTCTGTCTGCACGGCAGTCGGCCCGGGAAACTGCGAGTGGAGGCGGGGGTCGCTGGCCGCCGCGGCTTGGGAGAGTGCCGGTCCTAATTGCCCAGCTGGCCCGAAACGCCAAGCGTGACGGGAGGGCCCCGCTATCCAACGTTCCCAGTCAGACCGGGGAGCCACGTGCGTGGAGGGGACCCCAGTTGCCAGCCGCCCCGGCCGGGAAAACGCGCGCCCCTCGGGTATCTCACCGCAGCAGATTCTCCCTGCCCGTCAGCTGTTCCAGAATGGGGTACGCTGTCTTTTTGGTCTCTGTCTTGACTCCGGAGCTGTTTCGTATTGTTTCTGTTTCTTTAGTTGCTTTTCTGGAGGAGGAACTAAGACCCGCGCGTCTTACTAAGCCGCCATCTTCTCCGGAAGTCCATTTTGGGAGATTTGAATCAAGGAACAAATTGAGAATCAAGAGGCAATGTGTATACAATCCCATTTCCTTGCCCTCCTATGTTTACAGATTTGTATGGGCTTCTTTTCTGGAAAACCCACAAATGCATGTAGGATCCCTGAAGCAGATACTCATGCATATAAAATCTAAGAGGATCACCTGAGATGGTAGATCCAGGAAAATAGTCTCAAAGATATTATTAGTTTGATTGTTGTGTTCTGGGAGCATTCGCTGACCCTGTAAACAACTCACCCTGTATTAAGACACCATAGAGTTGAGAGTGAGAAGAGTGTTTTCTCAAAGGAAGTAAATAAGAGACTGACGATTATAGAAAAAGAGAAGAAGGTATACATAGGTCTCTTCACTGGGCCACTCATGACATCCGCAAGTTTTCTGAATTCTGAAATTTCAAAACCCAACTCTTGTTTTAAAGAAAACTGAATGGCAGAGTTCATTCTATGTGTAGATAAAAGAGATTCCAACCTAATCAGGATGATCTGAAAGTAACAAAATAGACCATTCCATTTTATTTCTACCTTTAGCCTCAATTTCCCGTCTCTAAGGATGATGTGATAATAAAGGTCATCCTTCACATCTGGGCATACCCTCCCATGCATCATCTCTGTTGATCAACTCAACAGTTCTAGAAGTTACGTGTTGTTATAACTATTTTCCTCAAGAAACTATAGGGTTTCCTTAAAAACATACAAAAGTGAGCAATAATCCAGAGCCCAGATAGTCTGACTCCTAGGCTTACTTGGCACCACAATTGCCTCTGCAGATGAGCTGCGAAAGAAATATTGAGACAACATTCTCAGTAGCCTTGGTGAAATGGACACCAAAGAGCCTTATTCAACCATTATTAGTCTTTTGATACCTGGACTTCAAAGGGAATAGAAATAGGACAAACTTATTTGGAGTCCAAAACTTGTTATGCAATCTCACGCATTTGAAGATGGACTTCATTCACAAAGCCCAAATTACTGATTGTTAACTCAAATATTCTGGAGAATACATTTTAAAACACTTCTACCCTGAAGATGCTTGCAACCAAGAGTCCTGTCTAACACCCTCGTCAGTCTAATCTTTAAACATTCCCTATACTAGACTTTCTGCACTCTATAAATTATAGGTATAAAGGAGAATATAATGTGGCCAACTTTATTTAAAAGGGTTTAGAATAAAAAAACGATCAAATGATGTGGTAGCCATGACAACGTGCCTTCTGATCCCTCACTATAAGGAAGGTAACTGGCTGATGTCCTCAGCTGCTACATTTTGAATCCATCACCATTTTTGCTCAAAACCATTTTTCTCATGTACTTCTCCTAGCCAAAGAGAAAATGCAGCAGAGATACTAAGGCAGGCCATTCTTACAAAATGTGGGATAGTTCTGGAAGGCAATTCTGGCTTCAGGATTTCTCATCCACCTGCCAAAACTTTCAAATAACTGTATAGCTGTCTGAGACCCTTCCATCCAACCTTCCCTTCCTCTGTTCTCTACTAGGATCAGAAAGCTATCCTAAGCTCTCCCAGCCCCCTCTATGTTTTTCCACACAGACATTTTGTCAAGAACTTAGAAGGGTCTGAGATTTTTCCCATGCTTTCAAGCTAATTTATTAATCTGCCGCATTTTCATGGATTCTGTCAGAAGACAAGAGACTCAGAGACAAAGGGCAGTTTTTTACTCCCAGCAATAGGGAACCTGAATCTTTTATAATAAACAGTAAGCTTGCCTGTTTGTTGCATTAAAAGAAGACATCATCTTTTTCATATTGGAAAGCCAGCAACCACTCTTCTGGCTAGGGAGGAGAAAGTATGCTTCTCTTCCAAGGCTGTTAACTATACAAACATCCTTGAAAAGACAGTCTGTAACAATGGCAGGCAGTGTTTCTACCCACAAGTTGTAGAGAAACACAAGAGACCCAGTTCTTGCCTGATAAATCTCTTGCACATCTAATTCAGTCTTGGCCTCTACTTTAAGGAGATCCAGACTCACACTAATGGTGTTACTGCTAGTTAGGTTGTGTTTGTGTGGTCTTTGTGCTTTCCTCTGGTTGCAGCCTCCGCAGCACATAGCAGGATGCTATGAAATTGAGATTAACTATCAGTCTAGCTAATGAACTGATTGACTCAGCCATGGAATTGAGATTAACTGACAGTCTAGCCAATGAACCGAAGACGTGGGCTTAGGGAAAAGGTAAGGTGTTCTTAAAATCAGATCTCCTGATATAAATTCTCTCTGTACCCTTGTCCATATTGACTGAACAGTAACTATGGCTGGAAGTTGATTTTATTTAGTCATTTCTCTGTCTCTGCCTGTTCCTAACAGTCCTAATCACCCACAGTGATGACTGTCACACATAAGCTTGACCCATTCGGGGCTGAGCCCAGAGAGATCCTTAGGAATGACTCCTAGAAAATAGAGTGTAAGAGAAATACTGTTGTCCCTGTCCACACCATACATAAATAAGGCTGGAACCTCTCTATCTGTCAGAACTAAGGTGGCCCCTACCGCTCACTGTAACTTCCCACTAAATCTGAAACCCATTCTTGAGTTCCAGTCAGTTGAATGATGGAAATAGGGTCATTTCTCAATTGGGTCATTCTAATTTCTTTCCCCAAATCTGGACTTGGTTTCTGGTCTCATTGCCCTCACCTTTAATGGAGCTTCCTGGTTGTCGAGTCACACAGGAACCAGCCCCCACTGAGTAGGTCACGGATCCTTTGATTTAGTTGGGCTTCTGGACTCAACTCAAGGGAACAAATCATATCTGCTGTCATAGCCAATCTTCTCCAAACTTGCTCTATGCCTTCCTTATCTTGATTTGTTCCCTATTAATCATCTGGCTGAAACAATGTGTTCTATCGCTCTCCTTGAAGGCAGTCATACTGTTCTCCCAAACATCATTTCATTGCATGTATATAAAGACCTATGTGGTGGTCTAAGAGTGACACTTCCATTTTATAGCTGCCATGAGATCCCATCTAATTTATGCTAATAAGGTCTATTTCGTATTGAAATGCCCTTAGGATGGCAATCTACAACAGACTGAACATTTGAATAATCCTGCTCTGCGATGGGAATAATACAGTGCGTCATGGGCAATGAAAAGAGGTAACGAAGAATCACCACAAATCAGTGAACTTCAGCTAGCCCTGGTACATGACCCTTTACTTATATTTAATTTTAAATCTTATAATGATTATCCTTTGAAGTGAAGAATAATCACTTTGAAGTACTTACTTCAAATCGCTTTGAAGTGAAGGAGATGGGCCAACACAGATAAGTCTCACTTAGGCAGGTGTGGTCTCTCCTACCTTACCTCTGGCTTTTGGACTTTCACGGATAAACAACAATCACAGTGGTTTCTATCACAGAGAGTTGCAAATTGTGTTTTCCTCCAGAAACAATGCTGTTCTGAAGGCAAAATTGATCAAAACTTAAGGACTGATGAAGGGGTCATCTGATGTTACCTCAAATGGCTCAATACCAAAAAGCAAGGAGAGAAAGTGTAACGAAATTCACCGTATAACCACAAGTGCTGAACAGGGAGTGGAAAATCCTGCTTCTCTTTCTCCATTCTTATTGCCCTCTTAATTATGCTTCTTTTCTCCTCAGTGTGGTAGTGGGAACAGGTTGAAGCCACATCTGAAGAAGTAGTTAAAGTCATTTCAGAGCATGCTTTCCATTATTTGGTGAATATATACACACAGTCTTCACTTAGCCCTACAGAAAGGTTTTCCTTTCCACATTTATTTCCTTTA